>NW_004524610.1:16733543-16738778 GCF_000260255.1 Octodon degus
TCTCTCTCTCTCTCTCTCTCTCTCCCTTTGTGTTACCATCCTAATGGGTATAAGCTTATATCTTATTGTGACTTTGGTTTCAATTTTCCTAATGATTTTGGTTGATTGACCATTTGCACATATTTGGAGGAATATCTAAATCCTTTACCTGTCTTAAAATGTTTGTAGTTACTGAATTGAGCATTCTTAGCATTAACCCTTCATGAGATATTTGATTTAGAATTTTTTTCATTCATAGAGTTACCATTTCAATAGCACAATAGCAAACATAACTTCCTTTAGGTATTAAATATTTTCTCCAGACACACGGCTCAACTCCAGTTATAAATACACTCTGCCCTATTTCCTATAGTAATTTCTTCCTCGGAGGATGAGTATGAGACTTAATCAGCATACTTTATCCAATTTCTCATGATGAGTTGTTGAAAGATGGGTACAGAACCTAGCCTAGACTTGTGAAAATATAATCCATGACATCTACCCCTGGAAAAAGATACCTCCCAGGGATGGGGAGCTGTGGTGGTCATCTCCATGCACAGTGCCAGGAGCATCTTTCCTCCCTCATTGGGAGAGTACATGAATAGGAAGCCCAGGAGGAGGAGACAGAGCTGAGCCATCCAACACTGGAGATATTATCACACATTTAGTGAGTTGGGGACAGAACTTCAATGCAGCAATCACAATCATGGCTTGATATTTTCCTCAATTCATGCACCAAAAGCTTTCATTTGTTTCTCTCTTAATCTTATCTGATTCTGTTTTCTGCCATTTGTAGTCAAAAGAAGGCACACTAACATGTACTTGTTTGGAAATGTTTATTTTTGGAGATAGCAATCCAAAATGTGCTGCTTAATCAATTCAAGGGAGAATAAAGGGGATTATAGCCTGTCACTCAATGTCTCTGAAGTGGATTTGTCCCACCCACCCATTGTTATGCTCTGTAGATCTGCTGATCCACCCATGCACTGGCCAAATCTTTTGCAGCTGAAAAAGACATGGAAGGGAAGAATTGGTACCTAAAATGTCTCAAAATGATTGAAAATTCTTGCTTTCATTTGTCTGCCCTTCTAAATTATGATGCTCTTGGCTGTATCTCTTGAGAAATTAGTCTCAGTGCTTCTCCTGCTTCTCTTATCTCACTTTCCATGCTGTTGGTGTATCACCTAATTATCTGTGAAATAGCACTTAGCTAACTTGGTGCTAGATTCTGTGACCACATCTGAATGTTTTCTTGGGAGAGAAATTTAACCTGCAGCCCTGAATCATTACAGACCCAGTTGAAGGCAAGCAACATGCCAAATAAAGAGCAGTGCTGAGTCATAGAAAGTCCCCATCATTCTATGTCACCCGAGCCAGCATGGTGGTCAGGAGAGTGCCGTGGTTTGTCCATGGTGTGGCCCCCCCAGAAGTTGGGCTTCCAATACATGAATGTGAAGAGGATGGCTACTGGGGGAACCATTAGAAGGTAGAGACTGGGGCCAGGGAGATGGCTCAGTAGAATAAGCGCTCACCTGACAAACATAAGGGCCTGAGTTCAATCCCGGGTTCCGCAAAAAAAAAAAAAAAAAAGGTAAAGACTGGCAAAAGTTAACCTCAAAGGGTTAACGCCATGCTGCAAGAAAGGGTTAGGTCCCAAGGGAGAGGATTGGTGTACTCATGAATGAGTTGCCATAAAATGAGTTAGCCCATGGGGTTTACTGCTCGTGGTGCTGTATTCAATGAGAGCTTCATTAGAAGCAGAAAACAGGTCTTTAATCTCCATAACTGTGAACTACATTTCTTCTTCATCAAGTACCAAATCTCAGACATTTAATTACATCGTATAAAAAGAACTGAATATGTAGGCTTCCCTTCTTTTCTCATTTTTTACATAACCCTGATATCTTCACATGCACCCACAAGGAAAACATACCATGCTTTTATATCAACAAGTACCTTTCTTATTTTTGATTTTTAATTAAAAAATAGATTTATTTTAATTATCAAGTAATGATTTTTTTGTATTTTTATTGAGAACTGAATAGTAACGAGACAGTTTCACAACCGATTACTAGCACATTTTCAATAATTAATACATTCCATATTGTCTTAGTGGTTATTCATTGTACAAGATGCAGACCCAATATCCTGTCTCAAACACTGTTAGGACAAACCTCTCTATTCATTGAATTAAGAGAATGGAGCTGTATATTTATCCTAACTATTTTGACCATACAGATACAAAATGGTCATTCATTTGTATTCCCCTTTTTGCTTAGTTTTGTCAGAGAAGGACATTCCATTGACACTTAAATATTGTAGATACATGAATTCAGCAGAATATCCCAATATAGTCCAATAGTACATAATAGTAGTGGGTTTTCCATAAAACTGTCAATGTCCGAAGTTCTTGACTTCAGCCTTTTACAGCTCAGCATATTATCTGGCTTTAATTTTTATACTTCATTTTCATACTTTTCTGCTGGATGGTGAAGACGAAGAAAGAACAAGACCTATATAAAAAAAATGAAACTTTTGTTTCTGATAAGGTCTGTCAGATCCCTCAGGATTTAACCTGAAACCCTGTACCTCAGTTTGTGTATCCTTTGTTAGTGTTAGCCATGTGAATAAGTCATGGCCATTGCTTGACCACTTTGCTCTCTGTCAAAGCTTGAGAGAATGTTTTCTCTCCATGTGACTTTCCTTAGGCACACTCTACATCATCGATCACTTTCCTCTATGGCCCCATAGCTTCCTTGATCAAAAAATTTGGGACACAAGTGAGTTACAAGATGTTACAGTACAGGTTCTCCTATTTCTTGAATCCTTACTGACCTTGAAAGGCTAGGGCCAAAATGTTGGCTGTTCTTGTAGCCCTTCTTTTTCTTTAATTTTTTTTAAGAGAGAGAGAGAGAGAGAGAGAGAGAGAGAGAGAGAGAGAGAGAGGTGTGTGGCCAGCTCAGCCCACCAGGGGGCGGGGCTGGCTGGCATGTGGTGCTGGGGGATCGAACCGCGGTCCCTGATGCTTTGCCAAGCTAGTTCCAAGTAGGTGCTTTAGACCACCGAGCCATCTCTCCAGCCCCTTCTTTAATTTTTGATCTGCAAACTTAAGTTGTTAACCCTCCAGAAGAGAAGCTTAATGATATTATTACCCTATAACATAGGCAACTGAGCTTAACCTATCTGTCTGATCATCAAACATCTTAGACATAACATGGAACAGATATTTTCCATCAAGTATTAATATGTTAAACTTTGAGTCTTTCCAAAATATGAAGTAAATAGATTAGAAAGATAAAAATATTTTTAAAAATAAGAATAAGCATTTACACATTTTTACACAGAAATTTAGAAATCTAACACTATACAGCCTTGTAGCAGGACAGTCTTGTGACATTTTTTTTGTCTCATGTTTTCATGAACAAATGTCAAATTGCATGGGTAACACCTGAAAGAATTAACAACTGAGATGTGCTTTAATTGAGAAGTTTTTGCATGTCAAAAGAAATTACCAACAATGTGAAAAGGCAACCCACAAATTTGGAAAAAATCTTGACTGATAAGCACTCTGACAAAGGTCTGCTCTCTAGAATTTATAAAGAAATAAAACATTAGCACCCCAAAATTTAAAGACCCAATCCAGAAATGGACATATGAGATGAATACACACTTCTCAAAGGGTGAAATTAAAGAAGTGAATAAATATATGAAAAAATGCTCCACATCACTAGCCATCCATGAAATGCAAATTAAAACAATACTGAGATACCATCTCACCCTGGAAAGAATGGCTATCATAAAGAAATCACCTAACAACCAATGTTGGAGAGGCTGTGTGGAAAAAGAAACCCTTCTCCACTGCTGGTGGGAATGTAGACTGGTGCAACCATTATGAAAATCAGTGTGGAGACTCTTTAAAAAACTAGGACTGGAAATCCCATTCAAACCAGCTATCTCCCTACTGGGAATTTTCCCAGAGGAACTGAAAACATTATATCATAGTGATATATGTGTGCCTATGTTTATAACAACACAATTTGTGATAGCCAAATCTTGGAAATGACCAAGATACCCATCACTTGAGGAATGGATGAAAGATGTGATATTTGTATACAATGGAGTATTACTCAGCTATAAAGAATGATAAAGTCGAAGCCTTTATATATAAGTGGATGTCACTTGAAGATATACTCATAAGTGAAATAAACAAGACTTGCATGTATAAATATTGTATAGTCTGCCTAATATAAGAACTCAAAGGAAGAAATAAAAATAGAAAGGCATAATACAATTAAAAGGAAAGCAAGAACTTGAGGAATTGTTAATGAAGAGAGAGCAAGGAAAAAAGCTAGAAAACATGACAAGGGCAAAGTCATACATTTATATGCACAAGATGGGTCAGGCAATGTTCCTGAGAATCTTCAGCATGTTTTTGAAAATAGCAGTTAATTGATGGGCTTCTCACCCTGACTATATATGTTGATACTTTGAACTAAGCAACTGCACTGAAGAAAGCAATGTGTAATGGTAGGGTCATGCTTGGAATGCCTGTCATTCTGGTCTTCTAATTACGTACTACTTGACATGACATACCAATTATGGCCATACTGTCTTTCAAGTAAATGTTTATTTTTTTAAGAAAAGAGTAATAGATTTTTAAATTTTTGATGTAACAATTGCAGTCATCTTAGAAAATTGCAATAGATAGACAGATAGATAGATGTGGAACCCTAGTACTACTCAATTTCATACAAACTTAATTTTTACTTAATTCTTTCCATGATTCTGATAGCAAAGTGAGATGGATGAGAATCAAATCAAATTTATCCAAAGTTCAACGCTGAACCTAACCATTGAAATACATATACATATAGAACTAGTTTAAAATTCTTACAACCATATAAAAGTATTCTTCTTCTCCCACAACTTTATCAGCATTTGTTTGTTTGTTTGTTTGTTTTGTTTTCTTTTGGTAAAGGGTCTCACTATACAGCTCAGACTCGTAGTGATCCCTCTGTCTCAGCCTCTCCAGTGCTGGGATTACAGGTTTATACCACCACACCAGGACTAGATCACAGGTTCAGAATGCCCGTGGGTGGGGGCAGCACAGCATGTGGTGCTCAGTATCAAATCTTGGTCCCTGTGCTTGCCTAAACAAGTGCTTAGTCCACTGAACTATTTAACTAGCCCCATTTATTGTTTTTTTAAGTTCTTCATAATAGCTATTTTTTTTAAGGCACAAGGATTTTTTTTTTT
>NW_004524610.1:16739174-16762073 GCF_000260255.1 Octodon degus
ATTACTAGCACAGTTTCAATAATTAATATATTGCATATTGTTGTCTTAGAGGTTATGCATTGTACAAGATGCAGACATGATATCCTGTCCACAAGCACTATTTGAACAAATCTCTCTATTCAATGACACAAGAGAATGCAGCTGTGTATCTATCCTAACTATTTTGAGCATACAGATACAAAATGGTCATTCATTTGTATCCCCCTTTTTTGTTTAGTTTTGTCAGAGAAGAGTATTCCATTTTCATTTAAATATTCTAGATCTTAGTACTCTGTCCAAGGAGTAAGTGGTAATTTTTCTTTCCACATTCTGTTGATTGTCTCGTCACTCCATTAATTGTTTCTTTTGCTATTTGATTTCATAATTGCTGCAGTCCCTTTTGTTGATTGTGTAACTTTTGTGTAACTAGAGTTCTGTTTAGGAAATTTTTGCCTACGCTTGTGTCTTCAAGAGCTTCATTAATTTTTCTTCCAGAAGATTGAGTATTTTTTTCTATATCTAGCTCTTTCATCCATTTTTATTTGATTTTAGTAGTTATAAAAAAGGAAGGTGTGTCTAGCTATGTTCATCTGAAACTAGATAACTGGTTTTCCTTGTGTCATTTGTTGAAGGGTCTGTCTTTTCTCCTGGTTTACGTTTTGGACCCTTTTGTCAAAAAGTAGATGGCTGAAATCATGGGGATATCTCTGTGTGCTTGGTTCTCTCTTGCTGGTCAATATGCTTATTTTTGTCCCAGTACCATGCTGTGGTAGTTTTGTGGTACTACTTGAAATCCAGGATTGTAATGCCTGTTGTTTTGTTTTTGTTACATACAATCATCATGACTATTCTGGGACTCTCCTAGTTGCAAATAAATCTTAGATTGATTTTATAGCTCTGTGAAGAATGTCATTTAGATTGAAATTCAATTATTCAAGTAACATTTTTTGTAATATATCCATTGGAAAAATATTGGTTCTTCCTATCTAAGAATAGGGGATGTTCCCTTTCCTAAGCATCTCTTGTTTTCAGAGTAGAATACCTTTCCATATAGAAGTCTTTGATATCTTTATTTAAGAGAATCCTAGGTAATTACCTTTTTAATCTACCAAAAAAGAGATTATTTCTCTGAATTTTTGGATATTTTAGTATTAATTTTATGTACTGCCACTTATTGAATTTATTTATTCAAGATACTTCTAGTGGATTTTTTTTGGGTCTTCAATGTAAAAGACCATGGTGGCATCTGCAAATAAGGATAGTCTTCCTTTCCTATATGTTTCTCTTGTATTTCCTCCTCTTGCCTGATCATTTGGGTAAAGCAGAATTTTTAGACTTTAATGCCTGAGTGATAAACTCTAAAAGAAGGAATTTCTATTGCAACAAGTGACAGGCCCTAGTGCTAGGAAATACGTTATGTTAATGAAACTTGACAGTAATGAGGACATTGCTCAGGCAATTTTCTGTCCTTCTAGAAGGCAATAATTTAAGTTTGAAAGTACAGTTTCTTTAACATTATGTCTAAAAATAAGTTGCTTTCTAGCCTAAGATTTCCTTCCTTAGATGAAGACAAAATTGTACGTAATTACTGAGTGCATTTTTTGTATTTCATTTTCGAAAAGAGATTGTTTTCTGAAGCCTTTCTTCAGAACTTAGCTTTAATCATGTTTATTCACTACAAAATATAAGATTTTCCAAATCTGACAATCAAGCTTTCTATTTTGAGGTTGATTTTCTGTTTCTCTGGATGATAAGTGAAATATCTGTAGAATAACCAATTCCATCCTGGAAAAGTATTCCATTTACTTTCTCTCTTTGGAATTTTTAAAATTAAAACAAACTAAACTGAAATATAACTAGTTGAAACAAAATGATCTGTAACAGTGAAGGCAAGTGGAGCAGAAGTAAATTTTCTATTCAAAACAATGTCTAAATGAAGTCTAAATTCATCAACCTTGCACTCCCTAATAATGTGACATGTTTACAATGTTGAAGGAAATCAGGTGTTTTCATGTTAAATGAAAATAAAATTTATGTACTGTTATTACCATATTCTCTGCCTGGTGTTTCTCACTCTATTCATCATTAAAGACTGCTCAATAAATACTGCGCAAACTGCATATGGCGATGTCATGCAATAGTAATTCAAAAATGGACCATAAATAACCACCCACCAGTACCTTAGAGAATGTCAAGGGTTTAAGAGGCACTGTTTACTCTCCAACTGCTAAATATAAAAAAAGAAATCATGGATCTGTCTTCCTTTCATACCTGGTACAGTAGAAATAAGGCATGAGTGCACAAACACCAGCCAATGGCAAAGTCTACACCCCTCACCCTCTGAAGAGCTGAGGCAGTTAGTGAGTGAATTAATGTAAATTCAGAGATGACAAGATTTTACTACCCAACTACATTTAGAAGCTTCCTGGGGAAAAGCCTAACTTGTCCACCTATTTAGTGGTTATGTATCATTCTGTAAAATGTATCCCAAAATGTAACAACTAAAACATAAAGCATTTATATACTGGCCTGGTGTCTGATGGTCAGGGATCCAAGAATATCTCAGCTGGGTGTTTCCAGCTCAGGTTCACTCACTGGGTCACACTTCAGCCATCTGGGCTCTGATGGGCTGGAGAACTCTATCCTAAACTCACTGAAATGTTTGATGGTAGGAATATTCTTTTCCCTGAATCTTGGTCAAAAGCTTCAGATCTTGGGGGGCCAGGGAGATGGCTCAGTGGAATAAGTGCTTCCCTGGCAAGAGCAAGGGTCTGAGCTCAATTTCCAGTTCTGCCAAAAAAAAAAAAAAAAAAAAAAGCTTCAGATCTTGCAATGTATGTCTTTCTATAATTCTGGTTCCAACAGAGCAACTGATTCACCCCACAATGAAAGAGGTCAAAGGGGATGAGTATTTAGTCACATTTCCAGTGGTGGGTCTGAATACCTGGCTGACAGAAGTTGAAGAAAGGTTTATTTTAACTCATGTTGCAGTCCGTACACAGCAGGATCCATCACTTTTGGGCTGTGCTGATGGCAGAAAGACATGGTGAGCAAAGTTTCTTCTTAATGGCAGCCAGGAAGCACAGAGAGATAAAGAAACTGAAGAGGTCTTCCACTCAAGATCACAGCACACACTGACTTGCTTCATCCAATGAGGTCCCACCTTCTAGTAGCCTGTTCATTTTTGTCCTTATCAGTAGACTAATTCAATCACCTCTTAGTGTCTCTTAATGAAATCAGATTGACAATCAAAATTAGCCATTACCAGTCAACTTGACACTCAATCACAACTCCTTAAAGCTTCCTAAATTTTCAAATAAACACAATAGTAAAACACTTTTATTGCCATATCTAATGTTCAAGGATGAAGGATCTAGGACCAGTTTATCTTCATGGTGCCAAGTCATGATCACTCACAAGATTACAGTCAAGCTGTCTGCCATGACTGTAGTTATCTCTGGGTTTTCTAGACTGGAAAGTTCTCTCAAAGCTCATTTAAGTGACTGATGGCAAGAACCATTTCCTTCTTGGATCTTGGTTGGAGACCTAAGTTCTTGCCATGTAGGTCTCTCTATAATCCTTGTCTCAGTATGGAAACTTGATTACTCCACAATAAGAGATCCAAGAGGAAGAATAATTGGAACTAACAAAGCAAGCCTAAGATGAAAGGGACAATCTTTTTTACCTTCTCAGGCAGTGGCATACCTCTGTCATATGCTATTGATCACAGCTCAACTTGGCCCAGCATGAGAGAGGGGCTGCACAAGAGTGTTTTGTTAATATGAAGAGGATGAGGATCATGGAGGTTATTGTGTATGCCTACCTCTTACACTTAGGATCAACTCCAAGAGTGATTCTTGCCGTCTTGTGGTAATTGTTTCATATTCTTCTTGTTGGGACACAATACCTTGATATCTTAAAGGAGGAGAGGTTTTTGTTGTTGGATTTTTTTTTTTTTTTTTTTTTGTTTGTGTGTGTGTGTGTGTAGGGGCCTCATGATTTTTAAAGGATTCTAAGCACAGTCTGCTGGCTCCAAAGCAGGAAGGCATGGTAAAAGGGCCTGGTGGAGGACAGCTGCTCACATCATGGGGGCTAGGAAGCACAGAGTGGAGGAGCCAAGAACTGGAATTCATTCTACCAGGTCAGGCCCCACCAACCTACCTCTGCCTAAATCTCCCTCCTCACAGTAAGTTGCTTATTGCTTTCCCAGAGTCTAATCACCTTCTACAGATATACAGATTTTGGGAGGCAGTTTAGATATAATCATAAGATTCATGATCTCCATAAACTTCCAAATTCCCAGACTAATCCTTAAACCATCCTTCTCACATATTCATTTTGAGTTTTAAATAAAACAATATTTTTAGATCTTCCTTAGGTAGAGGTTTCTCAGGATTAGTAACAAAAATAAAGAGAAAATGAGAAGCTTTGGTAAGGGAAAGAAACCCCAAAAATAGTATGCAATATTATTTGGAGGGCACAGTGTTCAAGGGTGTGGGCTACAACCAGTGAATTGAGCATGCTGGTATATTACTGAACAGGCAATTCTTCTATGACTAAAAGCTAAGGTAATGCTTCCACTTCACTGCATTGGCCAGGATTCCTTGGAGTGCTGTGTCCAGGAGCCTATAGGACCTAGGATTACAAAGAGAAGTATTTTAGCTTCCAAGATCAGATTGTCCCCTGGGAGTCACAGGCATAGTAAGGAAGCAGACACAGAGACAAACCCTGTCTTGAAGGGAAATTTGAAGAAAGAGGCTTTCTCACAGAGGTAGGAGTTCAATTTGGGAGAAGGATCCAGGCCCTCAGACAAAGCTCGGCAGTCAGGTAGAACAGCCAGTGTGAGGGTTTACCTATTCCAGAGTTCTCCCTTGGGTGGGTTGCTAGATTTGCAAATGCAAATACAGGACACTCAGATTACTACAATTTTAGGTAATGACCAAGTAAGTCTTCATTTGAAATATATCCCAAATATTGAATTGCCGTTATTTGAAATTCAAATATGGCTGGGTATTCTGTATTTTACCAGGTAATCCTGCCATCCTCAGACTGATATCTAATATACCTGGACCACTGAAGTTTAAATACAGAGAACAAAACTACAGAAAGACCAGGGAGGACTCTCAATGTCAAGTGGAAGAGTTTGAACTGAGCCAGTATCAGACAGGTGTTAGAGCCAGCAGTGCTCGGCTAGGGAATGCCATGGTCAGATTCATGTTTAGGAAGATCCTTGTAGCTGTGCACAGAATGAAGAGGTGTGATAGGGACTAGGGCTGGAGAGGATTTGGAGGCAACTGGAACAGAACAGCATGTGGTGGAAGAGGACTTCCCTGAAAGCAGCCTTGGTAGAGAAAAGAGACAGCTTGAATCTCTTCTGAGGAAAGTGGTCATGAAATCTCCTAGTAGGCATGCTTTTTAAAGAAATGTAAACTTTATTTTTTTTAATTTTTATTTTAAAGAATTAGAAAAAGTTAGAAATGATACTAGATTTTTAAAAAACAAGGTATCACTTCAACCATAGTTATTATATTGTATATTGTTATAGATAAATAGGTAGATAGATAATAGCTAAGAGAATGCACTGCTAGTTTCTATGATGCTTAAATTTTTTTTTGCCAGCTTTGCATGCTTACATCCAGTAATCCGAACAAATTTAAGTGTTAAACATATTTTAAAGTAAAATTATATGTGTTAAGTGAAGTTTTCTCAACTTTTAAGAAAGTTGAGAAAGTTCCTAGCAAGCACAGGAAGATAGATAGATAGATAGATAGATAGATAGATAGATAGATAGATAGATAGATAGATAGATAGATAGATAAATATGTTCTAACAGTGTTTGTAAACAGGATATCGTGTCTGCAACTTTTACAATGAATAACTACTAAGAAAACAATATGTAATGTATTAATTATTGAAACTGTCTTACTAATTTGATTTGAAACTGTCTCATTGCTATTTTTTCTCAATAAAATTATGGAAAATAAATAAATAAATAAACCATTCTATCTTTTATTATCCCAAGGATGTCCGGTTTTCTTGAAATGGTTCACCTGTGACAGAGCATATGACATCCCAAAAAGGCTTCCACCCTCACCCTCACAGAACAACATCAGTCACTTAACATATTTTACAGGCAATAAGTAGATAAATAAATAAATAAACAGGCTTTTGTGTCTTGGAAAATTAAAAGCCTGTTTATTTTAATTATCATTATTCCAAATATCTCATTCTGGAATTGAAAAGTAAGAGCAAAAGAACATCAAAGGATTTGCTTGGACTTTTCTTCATGGTCCAAATGTAGGGACTCCTTCCCATTCTCCTCCAGTTATTCTTCAGCAGTAATCAGCTCAGCATCCTCAGGCTTCTGACTGTGGTAGACATACTCTGAATTTCTGGCTTGATGTAGCTCTCCGGAGAAAGCAAGCTTGAAATGTCAGAATCTGTGCATTTCATTAAGAAACCTGCAGGAGAACAACCAAGTTTTCACTAATCTCAATTTGACTTCCTCTACTGTCCACAGGTAAATGGTACTGCCCATTTTCAATGATTTAAATTAAAACATCAGCCATGCTCTAAATTTTTCCCAGGTCAACTAGGTGTCCCATTTTAGGGGAAAAAAATCCACAGCCAAGTGTTTGCTCTGAAAGACATACATTATGGACATTTATATTTGTACATCTATTTTCTTTTTCACTTATAAAAGTTTCACCCAAGACTCTTTATTTGTTTTAAGGGCTCTTCAATATCTATAAAGTGGGATTCAGCTCATGTAGCATGTAAAAGCCACACACACCACTATAATGTAGCTTATCCTTTCTTCCTAGCACACTTCTACTTTTTTTTCTTGACCAAAGTTTCTCTACCATCGCAAATAGCAATGTTCATTTCTGCCTAAGAAAGCAAGCGATGAGTGATCTTAACATGTAACACTGTGACCATTCGTGGGGAAAACAGTAGCTTCCTTTTGACATGGTGGATCATGGCTTACAAAATATCTTGGTATTTAATCAAGCCTGAAACAGGCTTTCTGAAATTTATCTTTTCTTTCCTACTCCTCTGTGCCATTAGAATTCCTCTTTTGGGAGGCAGTTTTGCATATGTGTGAGAATGGGAGGGGAAAAAAAGCTGAACGTGGGAGCCTGAAGGGCCCAGTGACAGTGGGGACTCCGCTTTAGTGCTTAGTATTGGCAAAAAGCCTGACTACAAGAACTCCCGCCTCCAAATCTGGTTTAAGATGAAGGCTAAAGTTTGATACTTTAAGAGAGACATGAGGCTTAAAAATTATTAGAATGCTGGAAAAAAATAAAAGTACATTTAAAAATACCAGTAAGGGGTGATAGCAAAAACACCGGATTAAGAATTGAGATCTAGGGCCAGCGAGATAGCTCAGCAGACAAAGCACCTGCTCAGGCAAGTGCAGGGACCAGGGTTCAATCCTCGGTCCTGCATGCTGAACCCCTTCCCACTGCCCTGAGGGGGCATGCTGAGCTGGCCACTGAGTCTGAGTGTGGTGTCACACACCTATAATTCTAGGACTGGGAGGCTGAAAACAGGAGGATCACTATAAGTCCCAGGCTGTGTAGAGAGAACCTATACCAAATACATTTTAAAAAGATACATATACTTGATCACGGTGTTACTAATTAAAAGTTCTCTGCTTGATTTTTCAGGAAATTTTATAAATAAAACAAAGAGCTTGAAGTAGTTACTGTCAAAATTTCTTCTTTTATGCAGATTGTAGCTATTTATATTTTATTCAAATTTGGAAGTAAGAACAATAAGAAAGATATTATTTTGGTTTCCATTCAACAAACACATTGGCATCTGATATTAAAAGTATTGATTCCTTTACTTCAAAAACACATACTGAGCATCTATTTTGGTCAAGTCCTCTATCAGGCTCCAGGACCAAGAAAAGAAGGAAAAAGATTTGGTCCTCTATGTACTTGGAAGCCTCAGGAGAGATACAATTATAAATAAGAACAACTCCAGTCCCCGTAATAAGTGCTCTAATAACAATAACATAGAATCAGGGT
Organism: Octodon degus; assembly: GCF_000260255.1. NCBI lineage: Eukaryota > Metazoa > Chordata > Mammalia > Rodentia > Octodontidae > Octodon > Octodon degus. Next base: position 16,747,190 of record NW_004524610.1, read on the forward strand.
TTCAACGCAATTTCCAATTCAGTAATGTTTGAGGTTGCATCCCCTTTCAGCCACGTTAAAAGCTACAGTGGCTTCCCCATCTTACATCCCAGAATCAGCGGTGTAGTGGATTTCAAAACATGCAGCCCTTCTGCTGATCCCTTGTGAGAAGCCATGCATGTGCAGACGTGTGTATTTAGACTTCCGCTCGGCAAGCATTCTGTCAGTGTGTCAGGATCGTACTCCAGCCGAGCACAGACAGCCCAGACATCAGCTGTACGGGAAGCAAATGGCGCCTTTCCAAAAACGGCCCTAGAATTCAAAGTATTTAAACAGTTTGACAGGCACAACCAATAATGTACAGAGGAAACTCCACAACTTACGGATAGAGCCACTAAATTCAATACGAAACCGTTCCGAATTAAGATGTGTCTCTCCAGTACCAAATCTGAAATCTTTGCTGTGGAGCAGGCAACTCCACGAAGATGGACCAAATGAAAAGGTGTGCGAAGTGACCGCCAAGTCACAGCGGACTCACCGCTGAGGTCTCACAAATGCGAGGCATTTCATAATTTTGGAAATCTTTGCTTATTTGTTTATTGTTGTAGGAAGTCAAACAAGGGAATGCTGTTGAAAATAAGATGCGCGTATCAGTAAAATGGTGAAATACCCTGTTAGATCCTTCCCATTTAGTCTCACAATTATTATTATTAGTATTAGTATTAGTATTTTTAGGGAAGGGTCTCCAGGGTGTTCAGGGTCTCACTACTAGATCAGAATTGTATTGATTTACCTGTTTATAGCCTCCCAAGAGCTGGGATTACAGGTGCCCGCGCCATGCTCAATCTCAGTTGCCATCTCAGCATGCCCCGGGGGCGGGGCCAACACGGCAGGCCTGGGGACCAAACCCCTGGCTCCTGTGCCTGCTTTCAGGTGCTTTAATCCTCTGAGCTATTTGGCCGGCCCTGGTCTCACCATTACTGAGAATAAAGTAAAATGTAAGTCCCTATACACCCGAGAAAGCCTAAAAATTGTATAGTTTTGCTAGTAACGAAGCAAAGCTAATTTTATCCCTTTTTAAGAAAGATTTTGGTAACAGAAAAGCAACGGGGCTGATTTTAACCTTATTCAATCCCTTAGCGACACCTTGGTGTAGTACTGAAGGCAGTTCTGGAAGCCGGTCAGTCTGGGGCAGCCACAAGTTACTAGGTCAGGGCGGCCCAAGATAAAGACTGCGTGCGTTCAAAGCTGAGCTCATACCACCCTGCCGCCCACGCTGCGCAGCGCGCCTGTGACTGTGGCAGCCTCCTGTTACCTCTGCTGTGAGCAAGCTCTGCTTCAAGCCCTGTGCACGATCTTTCCTAGTTGAGTGAACCTGTGCCTCACCATACTTATTATTTTGGCAAACTTGTCTTGCTTGTGTACATAAAGCTCCATGCCTTTGCAGTGTTCTATTAAGGAAAGTCCTTTTTCTTTTCTTTTTCTTTTCCTTTTCTTTTTTCTTTTTTTTTTTGATACAAGGTTTCATGATTGTCCAAACTAAGTTTTTTAATTTTTTAAAAAAGTATTCTTTGGCGCAGGGTCTTGCTGCACAGCTCAGACTCGCAGTGATCTTTTTGTCTCAGCTTCCCCAGCGCTGGGATTATAGGTGTGCAGCACCACAACTCGTTTTGGGGCCAGCAAGGTGTTCCAGAGGTTCCAGGACCAGCACAGCATGTGATACTGAGGATTGAACCTGGGTCCTTGTGCTTGCCAGGCTGGATTTACAATCCATGCTGGTCAGTAGACCCTAGAATTCAATTCATTTATGCTCGTGATTAAACGTTTCTTTTCCCCCTGCTGGATGCAATAGAAAGACAAAGACAAAATAGTAATCACCTCTGAGTTCTGTTGGCTTGAACCAAAGGCAAATGTAGAATAAAGCCCCAGGAAACATTAGTTTAAAAGGATTGTATTTGCATGTGGGTTGCTGTCTGCAAGTAGACTGTAGCAATTTAATAGGTCTTGCAGAATTTCCCAACTGAAAACCATGTGTCTTGCTAATCCACTTGACCCTGGCTTCCTAGGCCTGGTGAGGTGCGCCTGTCCTGGTGACCACACGCTAGTCTCTACTTTCGTTTTCCTCTCTGAGGGGCTCTCACTGAACTATTCTTAAGAGAGCACGCCAAGGCATTCCACAACGAGTGTTCACATGTGTTTCCGGAGGAATGTGGCCTGGACCTTCCTGTCTTCACTGGCATTTTGAAGGAGTGACTTCTTCGAGGGCAGCAGTATTGCCTGATTGCATTATGTTTGCCTTGCCTGTTTTTAGCAGTGCTTTGGCAGATAGACTCTGCGCTTCTGCCTTGGGAAGTGGGTGTTTAAAGAAACTGTTATTAAGCACTTACTGGATGCTAGGTACCATGTTAAAGCTATAGATACAAAGACAATTAAAACATAAGAGGACCTTCAAAGAAGTTTTACCCTAGTAATGAATGGGCCAGGGATAAGTGCAAGTCTTGAAGGCACAGAGGAGAGCTGGTACACAGGGCATGAAAACTGCACTCCTGCAAAGCAGAGGTAGGAGAAGGGCTTCCTGCCATAGCGCTCCTGGGGTGGCTATGCATGTGCAGCTGTCCACTTACCTGCTTCCTGAATATCTGGCCCATTGCTTCCCTCCCACGAACACTGAGAGTTTCACCTGGTTTTGTGGGCATAAATAGTGTCATAGTCCGTGATGGCTTCAGAATTGGATCACCAGAATATTGGAAGAAACGAATGCAGGTCCTCTGAGCAGTTGTTGACTGACTCTGGCCTTAGGCTCACCCCTTAGCAGGTGGAAACAAAAACTCCCCAAATCATCTTTGTGCTTTTAGTCTGAACAAATGGGAACAAACTCAAGGTGAAGTAAAATGACAAAGAAACTCAGAAGCAAGTAACCATGGCCTCTTAGAGTTCCATGTAGAGAAAGCATGGTATGTAGATTTTTACTATTTTATTTTATTTTATTTTTTGCAATACCAGGTATTGAACTCAGGACCTGCGCTTGCCAGGCAAGCACTTATTCTATTGAGCTATCTCCTGGGCCCAATATGTAGATTTTTAAATCAAAGGAACGTAAATAGATTTTATGAAGGGATACTTTAAAAGTTAAATAAAAAAGAAGTAGAAATAAATTTATTTTGCATAGTAAAAAAAAGTTAAGACAATTGGAAAAGAATAGGGCCATAAAAATATGCTAAGTGTATAATTTTGGAACACCCTGTTTTTTTTAATGGCACTTTAGAAAACTAGAGCATTGTCAAAGTTCTTGCCATCTCTTTTAGGAGGATTTGGTCAGCCAAAGGAAAGGGTGCTCATAGAACTCAGACGATGTTTATGTAGCCATGGGAGAGGTCATGTTGTATAAAAGGGCTGCTATATGGCATTGTTTTATTCCTCTTTGTATCTCTAGCATCTATGATAGTGCTAAAAAGGACCAAATTCCTTGCACTGATTCGGTACTTAGAAATCATGTATTGCGCCTCCTGTGATGATGCAAATCAATATGTTATAAAACAGTGGGAATAAGAGAGGTGCCGAAAGATCAAATGTATTGTAGCAGAAGCACCTCACTGCCTACCTACCCTGCCAGTGAGATTCCTTTTCCTCACTAGGAACAGAACTATGAGTTCATTTGACAGGGTAGGCATGTGCCCCAAGAAACATACACTTTTAGTCTCTGTTATAACTTGATATAACTATATTCAGGGCAGTTCAATGCCCCAGCAGGCATTAAGGTCACTTCTAGGTTGATTGAGAGCACTTAACTGAGAAGAGTGGTACGTACTTGTGTCTATCTGCTATCTAACTATTGTCATTTTGGAACATAGTTGTGGTGGTAGTTTGTCTCAAGAGGAAAGAAGTTTTACATTCAAGGTAGTGAAGAGTAAAAATAAAAACACGGATTCTGGATGGTTCCGCAGTTCCACTTCTAAGCTTTCTCCTTCTGGATTTCTTCTATTAGAAAGAAAAACTCCTTGTGTTTTGAGTAAGATTATTTTCTTGTGAAGTATCTATTAGGTGCAGTTAAATTTAATCCTAACTAATAAAATTTTCAAGATGGATTTCAGGAAGAGCATGTGTAAAAACATGTGTAAAACCCAGGGGAAGGCTTAAAAATAATTCTTTATAAAGTTCTTGGAAGTTTTTAGTGAGAGAAATGGTGGTGTATGGCAGAAACAATACATTCAATAAGAATTGTTATTGCCAATGAACAGGAAGTTTTGGGGCCCATGTTATCAGATTTCCAGCTTCCATTTACTAGCTAACATTTTTAGGTGATGTAGTACTTCATAGTTGTTGTTTCAAGATTTTTATATGTGCATACTGTCTACTCATCACAATAGGTAAAATTCCTATATTTCAAATAATGAAATGGAAATACTGTGTTGGTTAGATAGTTCATCAGACTAAGCACCTGCTTAGGCAAGTGCAGGGACTGGGGTTCGATTCCCAGTACCACATCCCATGCCAGCCTTGCCCCTGGGGGCATTGAGCCTGCAACCAAGTCCATATGTGGCTTCCCAGTCCTTTTGAATCAATTCAAGAAATCTAGGCAGCCATGAAAAGGCACTCATGAAAGTGGGCTTCCAGAGCTGCTTTAAAAATCAGCAAGAACAACTTGTGGTTCTGTAGTATGGGGAGCGTTTTTACGCAAGACTAATCACAATGGGTCTTATTTAATAAGAACCATACTATTTACATTTAAACATTCTCCATACATATTGATCACATATTATGCCAAACTTGCAGTGTATTGGAAAGGATAGAATTTCTAGTAGTGGGGTGGAAAATGTGTGCTCTAAATGCGCATTTAGATCAGCTTAATATCTCAAGCAACATCAGCCTGGAACGAAATCTCCTGGTTCTTGCCACCATTTCTTATTCAAATTGTTCCTGCTTAAGAATTTTATTAGTGGCTATGATTACAGAAGATGTGTTTCTGCAGTGTACAAGAGATAGACTAAGATTAGCCTGGAAAAAAGAAGATTTGTGGAAATATGGCAATATATATGAGCACTCATCTTACAATTTATGGCTGAAGCGTTGTCTTGCTATGTAGTCCAGACTGAATTTGAACTTATTATGTAGCCCAGTCTGGCTTCGAATTTGCTCTCCTCCTATCTCCAACTCGATGGCATTGAGATTGCATGGTGCTCTGCTTTACTCTATAAGGTTAAAGCACAGACAGTCTCTTGTGGCTTCACCTGATGCCCTCACTGATAGTCAGAATGCCCAGCAGCACAAGACAACTTGTGGAGATAATATTTTGCAGCATCATAATATCTTCCAATTTTTGGAAGCTTATATCTGCATTAACATTTGATAGCCAAATTTCGCTTGTGCAGTGTCATTTTGAAGACACAGTGGTGTGTGGTGTGAAGGTTTAGAAAGTGATAAAACAAAAATGCAAATTCAGAAACATTTCCATTTCACAGAAATTTGGAAGCATAAGATTAATATAACTTTTATTTTATTTTCTTTTATTTATTTATTTTAATGTATTTGGTTGTTGTAGGGTCTCACTATGGAGCTTGGTCTCATGGTGATTCTCCTGCTTTCAGCTTGCCCATCACAGGGACTATAGACATATGTCACCATGCCTGGACTCTGGCTGGCTCAGCATGCCCAGGGGCAGGACTGGCACAGCATGTTGTGCCCAAAATCGAATAGTTGTCTCTATGCTTGCCTAAGGAGGTGCTTAGTTCACTGAGCTATCTTGCTGGCCCTCTTAACACAGATTTTAAATTAATCAGCTATGCAGCTAATGAATAAACTATGATATGCCCACACCATTGCATCAGAAAAACTAGTGGATATTTGTATATATTTCACTGAATGATCTCCAAGTTAACTGTAGGTAAATAAGTCTGTGTGCTCAAAGTTTGCAGAGCATGGTACCTTTTACTTAAGACAGTTTTAGTGGAAAGGGTTGAGGAAAGACCAAAAACTATATTTGCTTCTTAAAAACTAGGATAGCTACAGATTTTTTTTTTACAAAAGCCATCTGTAGAAGAAAAGAGTTAATAGATGTTACAGTTGAATACGCCTTGTTTATGTTTGCCTTTCTAATCCATATACATAATTTACATGACCATAAAATAAAATGACACAAAAGAAGATTGCTCAAATGATATCAGATGTGTGTCCATATGACAATGCTGCCTCTATGAATGAATTTGTGTGGCTTCAGAACACATTTCTTTCTTCATCCTAAAACAAGAACAACAAAAGCTACAAAAACTATTTTCAGTGTTTAGATCTAGAACCCGGTACAGGTATTGGTTATCAAAGACTGTTTTGTGTGTGTGTGTGTGTGTGTGTGTGTTATAAAATAAAATACATTAGTGTTCACGCATTCTTCAGAGACACACACAGATATGTACACATACATATATATTGTACATACATGTATGAACATGTCTATGTATGTATGAGACTAAAAATTCTATAAACTTGAATTCAAAGTGAAAGAATTAGTGTGAATGCATGATATATTTTTATCTTTAAAGACCTAGAAATAATGAAGAAGCTCATGTAACAAGCACTTTTTCATTCATACTGTGGTCTAGAAATACTATTTTTCCACAAAAATGAAACTAATTGTTTTAGAAAGGTGTTTGGTTCAGATCCTGAGTGTAGGAGGTATATGAGAGAAGCCTGGAATTTCTGTCATTCTTCCTGCAATGCTTTAATAATGAGTCTCCCCAAGCCCTTTGGAGCTCACAGGGTATCACCACCTGTCTCAGTTGCTGGGTAGAAAGCTACTGGATTTAATATTTGCCTTGCTGAGATGTACACTTATTTTGACCTGATTTTTTTCTCCTTGCCTATTTCTCCCTTTTTGAATGGGAATGTTTATCATGAGCCATCGTATGTTGGCTATGTTTTTCATTTCTCCAGGAGCTTACAGATGAGAGTTTGCCTTGAACTCAAGGAAGACTTAAGACGTAGGCTTTTCAGCAATGGTAGAACTTTTCAAATTTCATCAACTCTTTGAGATGAATTATATGCATTCTTCATAAACAGATGCATATGAGAGTTTTGGGTGCCCTGGGTAGAGCATGTGGCTAGATCTAGAGTGTTCACTCAAATCCCCATGCTCTCTAATATGGGATTTATTAAAGGCAAGTGGTTATGTGGACACCATAGCTGACTTGTTCTTAGAAGGTTGCCCTGGTTAGAGTTGGGTCACTGGGGGTGCGATTGGAAGGGTATGGCTCCCTTCCAGCTTCCTCCTTGCACTCTCTGCTTCCTGGGTTTGGGGCATGAGGAAAAGAAAGACTTCTTATAATACATTCCCACCCTTGAGATATAAACATCTCTCATGCAAACATCCCAGAAATTGTGCATTTACACTTTCTAAGCACAGCAATTCTTTTAGTCTTCATGTGGAGTAAACAAGTTCGAGACTTGTAATCCCCAGGGACAGCCCCTGTTTGATTTTATGGCTTCGAATCCATTTGAGCTGCCATACCATAATGCCACAGACTGGCTGACAGAAAACAGAAATTTATGTCTCACATCTCAGGAGGATTAGAAGTCCAAGACCAAGGCACTGAGAGGTTCAGAGTCTCATAAAGGTCCAAATCCAGGATCACAGATGGGCTCTTCTTATCTTTAAATGGAAGCTAACTTTCTGGGGCCCTCAGCATTTGTGGAGGCTCTATCCTCATTAGCCACTTCTCAAAGCTTCACTTCCCAAAGCCATCACACTAAAGAATTAGGCTTTAACAGGTGAGTCTGTTTTTCTGCAGGAGAACTTTGTTGAACTGCAGGTCTGAACTATCTGTAAAAGCATCACTTCCTGCAGGTGACATCACTACATCAAATCTCAAATATCTGAAAACCCAGACCTACCACTACCTTTCAATGATTTATCTGGATGCTACCCACTCTGATTTGTTGCTTACATCTGAATCTAATCCCTTTGGAGAGAGCCTTAAAGAAAATATGAGACATTCAAGAAGAAAAGAAAAAGAACCAACACTGTGAAAATAGGCATGCTCCTAAAATTGGTATACAGATTCAATGCAATCCTGAATAAAATACTATTAGTGTACCTCACAGAGATATAGAAAACTTTTCACAAATTCAGTTGGAACTAGAAGAGACCCAGAAAGTTGAAAGTAATCCTAGGAAACAAAGGAAAGGCAGGTGGTATCACGATCTCTGATCTGAAATTATACTATAAAGCTAGTGTGATAAAATCAGCATGGTACTGACACAAAGACAGACCTGAGGATCAACAAAACAGATTAGAAGACGCAGACACAACTTGAAACACCCTCAGCCACCGTATCTTTGATAAAAGGGCCAAACATATCCACTAGAAGAAACATCACCTCTTTAATAAATGGTGCTAGAAAAACTGGCTTTCCACATGCTGAAGGCTAAAACTAGGTCCATGCCTATCACCATGCACAGACTACAGTCAAAATAGATCAAAGACTTAAATATTAAAACAGAAATACTAAATCTTCTGCATGAAAATGTAGGCAGAAATCTTAAAGACATAGGGGTAAGTAGAGAGCTCTTGAACAAAAATCAAATTAAACAGGAACTACTTCACAGAAGCAACAAATGGGATCTCACCATTTTGAAAAGTTTCTGCACTTCAAAGCAAATCACCAGTGGAATAAAAAAAACCCCCACAAAATGCGAAAAAAATTACAGACAACTGTTCCTCCAACAAAGGCCTTCTATCTATATAAAGAATTAAAAAATAGCAATCCCTCAATTTCAAAGAGCCAGTCCAAAAAGGGCCATCTGTGATGAATATATGTTTCTCAGAAGAACAAATACAAATGGAAAGTAAATGTATGAAAAAAATGTTCAACATCATTGGTCATTTGATAAATGCAAATTAAAACAACACTGAGATTCCATCTTACCTTAGAAAGAATGGCTAACATCAAGAAGTCAGCCATTAACAAATGTTGGAGGGGCTCTGGAAAAAAGGAACTCTTCTACACTGATGGTGGGAGTGCAGATTGGTGCAACCACTTTGGAAATTAGTGTGAAGATTCCTTGAAAACCTAGAATTGGAGATCCCATTCATTCCAGCTATTCCTATCCTGGATATTTTTCCAAAACAACTGAAAACCTCATACTATAGTGGTAAATGCATACCCTTGTTCAAAGCAGCACAATTCATCATAGCTAAATCCTAGAAACAACCCCAATGCCCATCAATTGAAGAATGGATAAAGAAGATGTGGTATTTTTATACACTGTTGTATTATTCAGCTATAAAACATGATAAAGTTGAGTCTTTTGTTGGTGAAAGAATGTGACTAGAGAAGATACTCATAGGTGAAATAAATCAGACCCATATGTGCGAACATTGTACTGTGTCCTTAGTGTGAGACCCTGACAGTGAAAAATGGAATCTGAAGGGTACAATAGATGCTGAGAAAAGAAGATAAATTAATTCAAAAGGAAAGAGTTACTGGGTTGAAGAAAAGATGGGAGAGGGAGTGGGGGAAGAGACTTATCTATGTATGTAAGCAGGGTGGTTTCTGTACTGCTCATTTCTGCTAGTCTATGGAAAGAAGCAGTTAATGTTTTAATTTGTTTCATCTCCTTTTTTCAATTGCTTGTACTTTTTCTCTTCTTAATTTTTTATACATTTGTTTCTTTTTTTTGTTTCTTCTTCCAGTTTTGCATGCATATATCTGGTAATGAGAATAACTGGTTGTAAGACAACCCTATGTGTTACAACAAAAACTATGAAATTCATATAACTTTGTTCAGTGAAATTCTGTATCACTTGCAATTTGTTCTCTCCTTAAAAAATTAAAAAGATGCAGAGACACAGGAATGCAAATTGGAATAATAGTGCAATACTATGTGGAGTCTATAAAATTGGTGAAGCATACAAAATGAACTCTATTGACATTGATCCATGAGTACTGGTGAGTACAGAAACTAGTACAGTGCTTTTGGATGAGAATGTGCAGACGTACCCTACGTGCCATAAAACAGCTAACGATCTTCAATTTCTCTCCTGGGGATTTTTCCAAGAAAATTAAAATATATACAAATGTTTTATTACTAGTTAAATTGTTGATAATAGTAAGATAGAAAAGACATGGAACTAGCTTTAATGTCTATCCTTACAGGATTCTTACTATATGACATATTTGCATAACATAATATATTGTTAATATTGCCAACAATATATTACGTTATGCATATACGTCATCTAGTAAGGAATATTATGGAAATATTAAAAATATCAAGATATTTTAAACCAGTATATATACTATTGTCATGCTTTCAAGCATAGCATACATCATATTAAAGAAATAATCAATAGATACACTCAGTTAAATTATAGCAATTATCCTTTGGTGAAAGGAGAATAAATGCATTTTTTGTTTTATCAAATCTATATTTTCCAAATCTTCTGTGGTGAAATATAAATCGTCATGAAGCAAGTTTGGTTTTGATCTTTCATATTTCTTTGGCGTTTTCCTCCTCACATGAGTAAAGCAATTTTAAAAAGCTCTATTTTCCTATGACAAAGGATTCCATAGTACTTCTAATCTTTCTCTTTATCAAAACCCACTAAGATGCACCATTCAAAAAGCTCACCAATGCTCATGAAAGAGCCGGCACAACAAAGCCTTACACACAGAGACAGCAGCTGGAGCAGTCCCTTTTAGGAAACAAACAGGAGCACCAAGCTAGGGACTGCAGGGAGCCGACTCTGGATGCAGCAGCAAGTCGGTCGGTCACAGAATAGCTCAGGGGTCCGAGGGTTTCGTGGGCAGGAAGAGATTCCTCAAGGGCCCTCTTCCCTCTGGGTGCTTGGGTCACTTGGGCCCCAGATGGGCAGCGTTCTGACCCACACGAATTCTCCCCGCCCTCTCTGCCTGTGCGCTGGGCACCGTTGCCCTCTGCTGGCCACACAGATTAAGGCTTTGGCTGACTCCTTGTCCTGAGTTTTTCCACTTTATGGACAGTCTTTTCTCAGCGTGTTACCTCAAGAAGGAATTTGCTGCAGAGAAAAAGAAAAACGGCGCCAAAGCCTAGGCTATAACACCAGGTCACACGTGGTTTCAGTGGCCTGCCCTCCCCAGACAGAGCAGCGAAGGGGCTACATAGGACACCGTGGCTCCTTGGTTTTCATCCTTCTCTTGCTTTGAACTTTTCATCTTACTATTGATACAGAAAGACCCTCACACCTCAGGAGTGTCCTAAGCGTTGATCTTACCCTTTATGTTTTGAAAGTCCCAACAAGCTGCTTGTCACTTCTGTGGAAACTAAAGTCCTTCATGGAATCCTAGTCAGTTCTGTAGGGAGCTTGTTATAAATGAGCAAAATGAGGCTTTACCACACACTCGTTTCATCTATTTCTGTGTGATCTTTGTGCTCACTTCCTGCACACAGATTCCAGTCTTGACTTTGCCTACCATGTGCTCACCCAGCCAAGAGAGCCCTCACCAGAGACCCAGCTGAAGATGAGGTTGAGCTCAGCCTTTCAGCCTCTGAGGTTGAAGAAACATGTCTTCTTTATATAGGACCCAATTTCCGGTATTTAGTTATAGCAACAGAAAGTAGACCAAGATGACTCCAAGAGCCTAGGTGCGTGGTTGCTGCATGTTGCTGACTATAACTCTTCATACTTTTGCTGCAGAAAGTATTATTAAGGAATGTGGAGCCTTTATTCAGAAAAATGTTGGTGGTGCCGATATCTTCGGGCTCAGGTTGACTCATACTTGGTGCACCTCCCACCTGGGCTATGCTCAGTCGGGATCGGGTGGAGGTGGACGCATTGAGCAGAGATGCAGGTGCTGCTGTGTGACAGCTCCGCTCATGCACATCCCAGGTGCCTTAGCTCGAGATCGTCCCAAGTGAGGGCTGGTCCATTACTCAACCTTGCATCTGAGACTGGGAAGCCTTTCACACTTCAACAGATGTTTCAGTGTGGCATCATTATGCCATAACAGACTCGTCTTCACTCTGCATTGCATCACAGACAATTCCAACCTGATTCAAATGCAATGGATTGGGAAAAAATCACTCAGAGAGAAATACTTATGAAGTAGTTTTACTTTCTCTTTGAAAGCCAGAATTAATATACCAATTTGAAAAAATTGAAGAGATGTTTCAAGTTCTGGGTATTTGGAATACAGGTGTGGATTGATGATCTACATAGTGATCAGGGCTTTTTTGGAGCTCTTAAGGAACAACACATCATTCTGGAACTGTTTGTCATCCATAGCATACTATTTGTTAGGGGGGTGGTCATGCCGATGTCCACCTTTTGCTTGCAAAACAGGCACACATAGGAGAAACACAAACCAAAAACAGCCAGTCCAGACAGCTCCAACCAGATCCTTAAATGCCTCAATTTGCTAAAGTGTAGTATCTCAACCAGTGTGGGGGCCTGATAGGCTGCACCAACCATATTCAGACTTCAGTATTCATTTGCACTCGTGTTTATGCCTGTATAATTTTATCACATGTGTAAATTTTAGTATCTAACACCCAGCAAAGATTCTGAGCATTTCCGTCACCATGAGGGTGCCATGTGTGTTATCCTTTTATACCTAAATCAGACTGTGGACACTGCTAATGTGCCCTCTTTTTCTGAACTGTTTCATTACATAGTGACATATAAGTAAAACCATACAATATGTAATGGTTAGTCATCAACTTTTTTTCACTCCCTGATTTTTCTCTCTAGTGTTCACTCAATTGCTGAGGAGGCCGTGGAATTCTTCTGTGCATGTGCCCATTTCTCCTTTCAGTTCCGCAAGATTTTATTTCATGTGTGTTGAAACTATTATTTAGTGTGTACATATTGAGGATTGGTAAACATTACTGGCACATGAAACCTTTTATTTTTATGTCTATAGTTATTTTCTTTGCTCCATTAATATAGTAATTTTTATTTATTTAAAAGTTAATATTTGCGGGGGTCAGGGAGATGGCTCAGTGGAATAAGCGCTTCCCTGGCAAGTGCAAGGTCTGAGTTCAATCCCCGGTTCCACCAAAAAAAAAAAAAAAAAAAGAAAAAGTTAATATTTGCATGATCTTTTGCTGATACTTTTCTAACTGTGTTAAATTTAATGCAGTTTCCTGGAAGCAGTACAAAATTAGATTGTACTTTCTGTCAATACCTTCAATAAATCTGTTCTTTGAGTGGTCTGTTTAGACACTTCACATTTTAATGATTATATATAGGTCAATTATAGATAGGTTAAGTATGCATTCATAATATATTCTTCCATATTATTATTTGTTTACTATTGGTTTTTTATGGCTCTTCTTGCTTTTTCTTCTTGCTTTCCTTCATCTTGATTTCTTCTAGCTACTTGAAGAACAATTTGTAAGATTTCATCTTGATTTTTTTTTTTTTTTGAGTACCAGGGATTGAACTCAGGACCTTGTGCTTGCCAGGCAAGCACTTATTCTACTGAGCTATCTCCATGGTTCTTGATGTGTTTTTAATACATCCTTTTGAATAGCTTTTGTTGTAGCTACTGTCAGGCTTATACCTGACCATGTCACCTGTAAGACCTGGCAGGCTTATACCTGACCATGTCACCACTGGTATCAACATTGTGTCACTTTGGAAGAAGAACATGCTCCTCTTTGTCATCTAAGTCTCTTTTCCTTAAAAACCCTCAAAAATCATTATCTTGGATGCAAGAAAGTGTCATCATTTTTGTTTCATCAATTTCTAGAACTCACAAAAAAATGCTCCGTATGTTAATTCTTTTTCTTCCCAGATGCTGCAAGATTCCTTACCATTTCCTCTCTTTTTGATGAATTCACTTTGACACTCTTTATGTTGTATATCTATCTATATCTATATCTATTTCTATATATGTTATATGCAAGTATATATGTTATATAAGTATATATGCATATAAGTATATATGTATATATGTGTTATATATGTTATGTATATATGTGCTATATATGTTATGTATATATATATATGCTATTTATGTTATGTTACATATTGTATTTGTCATATGAATTAGGATATATGGACTTCTTAAGATCAATCCAAAGATGCTAGGTTCAGAATAGTTACACAGGAATATAGAGAACTTTCGCCCAACTCTTGAGTTGCCTTTTCTAAATTTCTGTATACTTCAAATATGGATCATTTGAGAGAGTAGCATTTAAAATTACCTTTGAGTACTTCAGTTATGATTCATTGATCTCATGCAACAAACACAAACTGTTTAACATAAAAGAGGAAATATTTAAGAACTTTGGGGGACTCTGGGCAGCCTGCAGGACTCTGGTAAGCTCTGACTTTCCTTAGCCTTGAGTGTGCAGAAGTGGAGCTTCTGCTGGTGCAGGTCCACCTTTTAAGGACTTAGGGGGACTCTGAGTGGCCTGTGGGTTGCAGAAGAGCTGCAATCTGTGGGCCCAGCACAAGCATGTGTGGAGATTTCCTGGAGTCATTTAAGAACTTTGGTGGACTCTGTGTGGCCCATGGGACTCTGTTTGGGTATTACAGAAGCAAAAGGCAATCGTAATCCTCAAGTCCACCCAGAACGAATCCAGGAGACAAAGACATACAAGAATTTGGAAATCACACAAAATTTCTGAAATCGTAGCAACTAAAGTAAATAAACAAGTTCACTAAGATATAGAAGAAATAAGATCAGAAATAATCTCTGAGGTGAAAAAAGAAATGACAATAATTATGAAAGAATTGCTCAGCATGGCTAATGAAGACATAGCTAAAAAAATAGAAGAGAGGAGAGACAGTTCAGGAGAATAAGTGCTTGCCTTGCAACTGCAAAGGCCTTAGCTCAATCCCTGGTTCTGCCAACAAAAAAAAAGAAAAAGAAGAAAGAAAGAAAGAAAGAAAGAAAGAAAGAAAGAAAGAAAGAAAGAAAGAAAGAAA
>NW_004524610.1:16762173-16770349 GCF_000260255.1 Octodon degus
AAGAAAGAAAGAAAGAAAGAAAGAAAGAAAGAAAGAAAGAAAGAAAGAAAGAAAGAATAAAGGACAATAGAAAAATGAGGGAAACACTGAATGAACAATACAGGAAAGAATTAGAACACATGAAATGGATTCAAACAGATATCCAGGAAATTAAGAACTTCACTGAAAGCTGGCAAAATCACTTCAATGAAATTGAAGATAGACTTTCAGACCATGAAGACAACAATGCAGCTAATGAATGTGAAAGGAAAGATCTCTTAAAACTAACAAGGAACCAGGAAATAGTTCAGCAGCTACAAAACAATATAAGAAAAATAAAATAAGGATAATAGGTACTAGCAGAAAAGAAGTACTAGCAGAAAATATCCTAAACATGAGAAAAGAAACTGACATACAGATAATAAGGCATATAGAAATTCACACCACCATAAGCAAAGTGAACTTACACCTAGACACATAATAATCAAGATACAAGTGACAAAACTGTGTGAATTCTAAGGAAGCAGATAAAACAGTTCAAGTCACCACTTAGGATGCGACCAAAGAGTGCATCAGACAAGAAGAGCATATTCCGTTTTGAGAATATGGAACCAGTGGCCACTAAAGCCTTAGGGAACAGCGTCATACCCAATCAAAGGTCTTTCTCCTGTTGGCGAGGCCTTTGCAATGGTTACCCTGAGAGTCAGATGTGCCCATACAGGGGCTAGCTCCTTCTATCATTTTTCTGAATGAGAGTATCTATTCCTTATTCTTAGGCTCAAAACTAAATATTAAGTTTTAATGTGGAAGAAGGTGTGTAAGAAAATAACACTTATTTGGACAAAGACATACTAAAATGTCTGTATTGGCCTATATCTGGAACCTTCTCAGTTTAATCATATGAGTAGGAGGTTTTCAGATAAACCACTCCACGACTGTCTGAGCAGTGCATACATTAAGATCTTATTTGTACAATGATGCTCTTTTGATTAGGCTATGACATATTCCTTCTCTGAACATCTCAAGATACCATTGTCGACTACCTGCCACTGGTATCATCACAGGGCTTGAAGGGCGTGAAACTACTTGTACTGTGGACTTTGTTTTTCAATGTTTTCTCTTCAAAGCCAACCTGAAAGATTCTGAAAGGTTATATATATATACAGAGTCTACTAAAAAAGTTTGTACACATGTCATGAAAAGGAAAAACTTGTACAAATGTTTTCATAATAAATTTACTGAGGGGTTTGACTGTGCCAGCTCTGCCCCTGGGGGCACTGAGACAGTAATTGAGACTGGATGGGGTGGTGCATGCCTGTAATCCTAGCACTTGGGAGGCTGCAAACAGGAGGATCTCTATGAGATCTGTGTCATGAAACCCTGTAGACTCTGTAGTAAATGCATAACAAAGTAAAAAAGTAAGTATATTAAAAAAATAAAATAAATTTACTGAGACAGCATGAGATTAATACAAGTTATATTTGACTTCTAAATTACAAGAGATGCTTGAAATGATTGATATTAGTTTATTGTGTACGTGTTTTCACTTTCTTCTCTATGGATAGGCAGTGTGGTGGGTTTTC
Organism: Octodon degus; assembly: GCF_000260255.1. Classification (NCBI taxonomy): domain Eukaryota; kingdom Metazoa; phylum Chordata; class Mammalia; order Rodentia; family Octodontidae; genus Octodon; species Octodon degus. Next base: position 16,763,736 of record NW_004524610.1, read on the forward strand.
TGAGATCTATGTAATCCTCCATGGTCCCACATATGAGGACAACACCACCTATACAAAAGAAAAAAAAAAACATAGGATTGTTTTTGTCTGAAATGTGTACACATTTTCTAGAGAGAAAATGATCTCTAGATAGATAAGTAATTTTTTTAGACTAATAGTCCAAATAATATTGGATATTTAACTATAATCTGTCAATACCAATTCTATGAGATTCTATGCTGTATTCAGTGGATAATATCACACATGAAAATATGATACAATCTTTTCTTGACATGTAAGGATATTATAGCCTATTATTTAACAGAGAAATTGAGTTTTGCTCAAAGTAATACAAAATGGTCATTAGCACAACAAATTATTTAAATAGTAATGGTATAACTGAAAAAATATAAAAGTTACCAACCATGTTTGAAGCAGCTGGAATATTGAAGCCCTGAATTATTGAAATTTAAAAATGATACCTTTCATCAGGAATTTCAACTTCCTTCTAGAAATATTTTATCTTAATCTGTAAATCACAGATTAACTTTGGATGTTTGCTTGATTTCTTTATCTTTGTCTTCATGGAACCAGAAATGAATACTGAAATGACATAAGTTCTGATGAAAATGAACCAGTGTGTGGTGGTGCATACCTTTAATCCAAGTACTAGATGGGCTGAGGCAGGAGGATCACCACAAATTCTGGGCCAGCTTGGCATATATAATGGCATTCTGTTACAGAAATAAATATAAATAAATAAATAAATAAATAAATAAATAAATAAATGATTATACCAATGAAAAGGAGGAATACTTATAAGGAGTTTCTGTGAATCATGAACTGAAAATCAATCTTTGAATTTTACTTGAATATTGTTATGGGAGGCACAATAACTCCAGGCCTCCAATACTATTGCGAGTGAGTCTTTTTCTAAATCCTGTGAATCTGCCTCATTATGACTCCCTACCATATAGCCCTTAATGGTCACCTGAGTGCCTCTGACCTATAAAATTCTCTTGGTGCATCAGCGTCATTAGTGATGCTGACTTCCTCCTCCCCTACCTCTGATGAGCGAGGTTCCTAGTTCTTACCCCGCCTATTTCCCATAAGTCTCCTGCTATGCCCTGGAGATGGGACTTCCTGTCATAGCCCAGTTGCCTCGTTACTCGCGCCTTTTACCCGCTGACGTCATTTCTTTATGCCTCCACTATATACACCCAGCACCTCCCCTAAATAAATGAGACTTGATCAGAATCCTGTCTTGTCTCCATTTCTCGCATTTCCTGTCCTTTGTCCCCTCTTCAATTCCCCGTTTCTCCCCCAGGTGACCTTCATTAACTGACCTGCTGGTTCGGGACATATTGTAAAATCTATTTTAATGGAATCTACTTTTAATAGCTTAGTGGCTTTAATTTATTATCTAGGGACATTATTATTCTTCGTAAAACTTGAATATTATTTCCAAAGGTTGCTTTCCACATTATATGGCAAAATATACAGACATGGGCATGTGTTTAGTGCACAAATAACTGAATTAAAAATTTCCTAAATTCAGAGAGATATTACACAAACCCCTCAGAATTCCCTGGGGAAAATTGCTTGCTGACAGTATTATAATCAGTGAAATATTCATTGCTCAGGTTGTACCCAATACGATTGTGGCCATTTCTAAAGTTTAACCTTCCTGATAAAAATAACATTTAAATTATCTCTTCAAACTCTTTAAAATGTGGAAATGTTGCTAAAATTGTATTCAACTTTCACCAATAAGATATAGCCATGCTTTGCATAATTTAGTCATTCAAATTTAAATTAAGCATTATGTATTGCGTGATACATTCATTGGGCATGTTTTTAAGGTTACCATTCATATTTTAATGACACTATGTTGTGTACATTTGACTATATCAACCACCAAAGGGGAAGGAAAAGCTATCCATTGTACTTCAGTGTTAAAACTCTTGGTATTGTAAGTCTGAAATGAAGAGTTCTAACACTGAAGTACAATCTCAGTTTTTATCAGATGGAGAGGGATTCACAGAGTGTATGAGTAAATCTTTTAACTACAAAAAGTAATAAAAAGTGTTTAATTTCTTTGAATAAGATTAGAGTTGTTTTTATTCATTTGTATGGTAGTGTGATTTATTATTATACAGGTGCACTATAAAAATAAATCAGATATGTCATAAGGTTCCCATCTGGGCCCAGGCAAGGTACAAAAATCAAGATGGTTTAGCTGAAGTTATAGGGGCACTCAGTTTATAATGGATTGAGTCTTTATTGCACCCCTTTACTTTTGTTCCAGGATTCGAACTCAGGGCCTTTTTATTGACAGAAGTTGCTTGTGCTGGTGAGCTATATCCTCAGCTCCAGCATCCTTTTATTGAAAGCTCTTCCACGTAATTAAAATGAATAACTGGGTCTGCTGAGAGAGCTCAGTGGACTAAAGCATCTGTTTAGGCAAGTTTAGGCAAGCTTAGGCAAACACAGGGACTGTGGTTCAATCCCGTGTACCACATTCTATGCCAGCCCCACCCCCAGGGCAGGCTGAGTTGGCAAAAAAAAAAAAAAAAAAAAAAAAGAATAAACCATTATAAAATTCATGAGATAAAATATCCTTATAATAGCAAAATTTTTTCATACAGTTAACTTCAAAAGCGTTCTACCTAGGCCACTGAAAATCCTCATTAATGTAATGATTAAGCCTTTTGGGATAGGGCAGAGGCCAAGAGCTGCGAGTAACAAAAACAGTGGTTCATCTCTTAAAGGTTAATCCTTAGATGATCCTTCTTATCATTTGTTCTCTTGTTTTCCAAAAGACAATGGATATAATGGTTCATTTTAAATGAGTCAGGGACACAAGGTGAATATAGCAGAGTACTGAGCTACATTTGCTTGTCAAAGATGAATCAAGGCTATCAGCAGTTTTTAGGTTAACTTAGATGGAGACTGTTGTATTCAGAAAACACTTTGGTGGGCACTCTGGTTATGTAGATGAAGCCACAGTCCTGCTCCTTATTGGAGGTAAGAAAGAATTAAAGGGCCGCAGGTAATCATGCCTCGTTATCAGCACAGCTGTACTGTGGGCGCGATTACTGTGCCTGCCAGAGAGGAGCAGTGTTCTAGTTCCTCTGCAGAGCCCCAGAAGAAGGGGAGCTTGGCCTTGAAACACTGCGGATGTATTAAGACATGCTACATGGTAGGAGACTAGAGGGGGGCACACATAATGGTAGGCCTTTGTCAGTGGCATCTGGATTGTAGGCATAATAATGGCTTATTAGACATATCATGCCTAATTCAATCCACCCAATGTGGCATATTTATACAATGATGTGTTCCGGTAGTCTTATGTCAACTATCTTGCACAGACCTTGTAGCTTAGCTTCTTAGCAGACTTTCCTGTTTATCCATGAAGATGATATTCCCAGTGGGGTTACTGCCTCTTTTAGGGAATGTTCCTTTAAAAATTATGTAGGGGTATGTGAGTCCATTCCAATGATGTAAGAGAACCACTGCTAATTTAGTAGCTGAAAGTCAAAGATTCTAGACATCCTGAAATTTTTGAGACAGTCACATGGAAAAAGACTTGTCTTGCTGAGCTGAGGAAATAGATCAGCAGTCCAAGCACCTGCCTAAGCAAGGTCGAGCACCCGGGTTCAATCCCCAGTCCCACGTGCCATGCTGGCCCACCCTACATGTGCTGAGTCAGCCACCAAGACCTGGGAAGGCTGAAACAGGAGGATCACTGTGAGTCCAAGCTGCATAGTGAGACCCTCCACCAAATACACTAAATTAAAAAGAAAGAATTGTCTTGTCTCTGTATAGTTTACATGGCCAACTATTTTTAAAGTAAATTAATAACCACAGATACTATCTCTGTAAGCTATATAAAGCCAAAGTTGTTTTGTATAGTTTTAATGTGCACTGAATATTGAAATTATTGAGTTGAAAAAGACCACAGATTGTACATTCATTTTTGTCCTTGGAAGCTTTATCAGGACTGTCCACCATATTGGAAAATGAGATATCAATAATAATCCCATTCCAATATTTGAGTCCAGATTACAAAGTACTTGTAATTTGCATGTTCACAATAACAATTCCAAAAACAGATTGTATGTACAAGTGAGAAAATGAAAAAATGCTTTGCATAAAGCCCTTCCTGGAAAGTAGGACTAGCGTGATATAGAATTTCATTTAATTCATATAAGAATTTATTTGTGTTGTTGTTCTTTAGATTCAACACACCTAATACTTTTTTATAAACAATATTAAAAATTCAATATTTTTGTGATTTTTTTCCTGGTAAGTACTCATAGTTTAATACAATAAAATTCATCAAATAAAAATTAATGATTCATCAATGGCAATATTCTAAACAATAAATATGGATCTGACAGCCCTATGTATGCCTCTCGATGAAAATTAGTCTTATACACTGAGGGTTATCTCTTGAACTTAGAAAGATTACTGAAGCACTCTTTGCAAGTGTCTTTAGTGATAATTTAGATACTGTACACCTTAGTGGGTTGGTATTGCTGGGACTACAGCAAGGTCCAGGAGGTGCCTGCTAGTGGAGTTCTTCCCTGCTGACTATGGCACTGGTAGGTCTGAGAATGTTTCACTTTCAGTGCTCTGCAAAACACCAAGAGGCTTTGCACTTTCAGTCCAATCGAGCACTCTCCAGCCCCTCTTTTTACAAAGCATAAATAAAGATGCAGACCATGTTGAGTTGTCACTGCCTCTCTATCAGGGAGGTTAGGTCCCACCTAGTCCCAGCTTTCCTTTTAGTATGTTCCATAATTTTATTTTAATCTTCCATCACCCCCTCTCAGGACCATGCTGACTGCATTGATCGCAGCATTTTACAGGTGGTCTAAAGTATACAAGAATATGTGCAAAGATATATGCAAATATGCAGTATTTTATATAAGGAACTTATAGAGTTTTGTGTCTGCTAAGGTTAAAGAAGCCAAGTGTATTTAAAACAATGCACATTCACAGGCCCAAGACAATCATTCAGTAAAAACTGTATTATGATTTTTCTCACTATTATTTGTTATTTTCATTTAACATTTCCTATCTTTGGTAGTCTTAGCCTCTTGCTTGTGCAGGCGGGCAGCTTTTAAAGTGTTCACAGGACTGACATCTGTTCTCCAGGCAGCTTAGCCTGCTCGGTTACATCACCCAGCTATTTGAGAAAAAGTCTGATGCCACCACCAACGCCAAACTGAACCCTTGGAAGAGAGCCAGGGGATCCTGCCCCTTTGCTGGGACTACAGCAAAGATGTATAGTGCTTTGCCTGAAGTTCCTCTAGTTCCATCTTCTCCTTTATGTGGAACCATATACATCCAGGGTATTTGGATATAGAAGGAAATGAGTGAAAGTCATTTAACAATTGAAGCAATGAGTGCCAACGTGCAATTTGAAATTGCATAACTTTTTATGATCCTGAAGACTAGAGATTCTGGAATGTTTTCCTGTAGCCCAGCATGAGCCACTATTTTTCATAAAGTGCAAATAGCAGGTATATACTTGGAAGCAAAGGCGCAGGATCCCCTGACTCTCTTTCAAGGCTTCAGTTTGGTGTTGGTGGCATCAGACTTTTTCTCAAATACCTGGGTGATGTAACCGAGCAGGCTGCGCTGCCTGGAGAACAGATGTCAGTCCTGTGAACACTTTAAAAGCTGCCCGCCTGTACAGACAACAGGCTAAGAGTACTAAAGACAAGAAGTGTGAATTGAAAGGAGAGTTAGAACCAGACAGCCTCTTTTTTTAAAGTGTGCTTTAATTAGTGAACACTTTCTTTTTTTTTTTTTTTCCAAAGTTTTATTGATAAACAGCAATGAGACAGTTTCAAATCAAATCGGAAGTACAGTTTCAACAAATATTACACTGCATATATTCTTCTTAGTGGTTAATTGCTGTACAAGATGCGGACTTGTGATCCTATTTACAAACACCATTAGAACAAATAGTGAATACTTTCTATTACTACATTTACGACATCTAATGAATCAGTCAGTCTCTTCTTAACCATCAAGTGAATGCAAATTCTGAATTATCTTTGATTTTGACAGATATTTTTTTTAAAAAAAAAGCTGTCCTATAACTAATCCAAGCTGCACAGTATCTTTGATTCCTCTGCTCATGAATCTTTTCATTCTTCTCCAGCTGCCCTGAGAGGGACCTGAAGCCCTCATGTACACAACAATGAAACAATGAACCCTGAATGAATCATGAGCCCGAGCTCACTGTCTCAGGAAAAGAAGTAATGAATTCCAAGTATAGGAGAGTGTTTATTAGAAAGGAAGAGAAAAATCAAGCTCCTAGATTCCAGCAGGAGTCTCACAATATACAGATAGTTTCTTTGTTTTACTCTTCTACACATAAGTGGAACTCAGGAACTTATTTTAAACAGCTGGTTCTGTGTGTTTACCATAACCAACTGGGGTTCAAGCTTCGTAATATAGACTCTGAGAAGAGTTGCATCCCTAAAGGAAACTAATTATTCTGAATTTTTAAATTCTTCCAAACTGAAAGTAAAGACAGCGGTCAACTAGCATTGTCCTCTGCTTCATTCCTGGGAGGAAAGTTCCTTGTCTGATCGTTCTTTTTCTTATTTTTTTAA
>NW_004524610.1:16771319-16783054 GCF_000260255.1 Octodon degus
TACATGTCTGTTATGGCTTGTGTTTCAATGTCCCCTCATTGAAGTCTCATACAGTCATATGTTGGGCTTTTTCAGAGGTGACCAGACCTAGAATGTGTGATCCTGGGATTGACTTATGTATCAATGCTAGGATAAGGGCACTGGGATTAAGGGTGTGAGTGCTACCCACCCTAAGTACACTTGTTAAGACAAAAGGGGTAAAAAGAGCTGTGATCTTTCCTTCCTCGCTTGCTTGCTGCCTTCTGCCCGACATGGAATGTCTCTCCTCTGCAGTGCCTGTCTCTTGTCCACTCTCCCTTGGAGCCAGTCAATTATGGCCTGAAACTTCCACAAATTATGAGCTAAATAGGCCTTTCCTCCTTTGACTTTGGGTGTTGGATAGTTTTTCTCACTGGTGAGAAAAGTGTCTGTAATGATATCTGACAAAATAAAATACAAACATTTAGATACAATGATTTCCTCCTTTCATATATGTTTAAATTTTATACTCTGATCTGTAATTTTCCTATTAGCTCTTCAACCAAAAGAAATGAAAACAAAATTGACTAAAATGTCACACAAAAATGTTTATCACAACGTTAACAAGAGCAAAGGAAATAGCACAAACACATATCAACTGTTAAATGGATAAACAAATCATAACATATTTATAGAATTGGTTACTACTTAACATTAAACAATGGTAATTGATTAGTATATGCTATGGTATAAATAGCTCTCACAGGCAGACATTTACTGAAATGGAGCTGAACACCAAAGAGCATATAATGCATGATTTATTTATAACAAGTTTGTCATCAGGCAAAACTACTATATGATGATTGAAAGCAAGCTAAGGTGATTTCTAGTAGTTGTGGTATAGGGATAACAGAATGAACTGCAATGAGCTTATGCACATAATAAGATTTATAATCTTACAGATCTATAATCTATACCTTGACAGGGGCATGGATTATATAGTGAATAAACTCATTGAAAGTCATACAATTATGATTTATACATATTACCATATGTGAACTTTACTTAAAAATCTTACCCAACAATCTCTAAATTACACTTCTGCCAGCTCACAGTATCTCTTCACAAAAATCAAAGCAAGATAGTTTGTCATCTCTAGACCTGGGTGTACTTGCTATATATATCCATTATGAAAATGAACAGTAATTTGATGAATGATTTGATTTAAATATAATGTACTAGTCAAACATTCATATACTGATGGCTTGCTTCCCAGTCCAGCAATATTTAGAGGTGATTTCTAGAGAAAGGACAGGATTATGAAGAAAAACCTTATCATTGGAGTAATACCTTAATTCATGGATGAGCTCCCTAATTCATCTATTGAGTAATTACTTAAATGGGTTGTGAGAAGCAGAACTCTTTAATAAATTCATCATCTGAATGGTAACTTAACAGGTTGGACCTGGTTGGAGAAAGGAGGCTCCTGAGGGTTTGCTTTGATGGGTACATCTGGATCTGCATATTCCTCCCAAGTTCTCCCTTCATACTCTGCTTCTGGGCTACTATGAAGTTCTCCACCTTCCCTCCTTCTATAATGTTCTACTTCAACACAGGTTTAAAAACAATGGTGCTTCTTTGAACTACTTCCCATGCAGTTTGGCTTTTCCTCATGAACTCTCTACCCCTATGTCTTTAAGGTTTCTACCTACACTTTCCTCCAGAAGATTTAGTGTTTCTATTTTAGTATTTAAATCTTCTATCTATTTTGTCTGTAGCTTTGTGCGTGGTGATTGGCCTGGATGTGGTTTTAACCTTCAGCATGTGGAAAGCATTTTTCAAGCACAACTTATTAAAGAGGCTATATTTCTTCCACTGAAAATGTTTGGCCCCTTTATTAAAGCTAAGGTGGCTGAGTGTGTTTGCAGTTGTGTCTGCATCTTCTAGTCTGTTCCAAAGATCCTCAGCTCTGTCTCTATGCCAGTACCATGATGGTTTTATCACAGTAGCTTTATAGCATAATTTCAGGTCAGGGATTGTGATGCCTCCTGCATTCCCTTTGTTTTCCAGGATTGCTTTTCGCATTCCGGGTCTCTTCTGGTTCCAAATGAATTTGTGGAAAATTTTCTCTAGCTCTGTGAGGTATACTAGTGGTATTTTAATCAGGATTGCATTTAATCTGTACAGCTGTATTGGAAGTATGGCCATTTTCACAACATTGGTTCCTCCCAACTAGGAGCAAGGAAATCTTTCCATCTTCTCAAATTCTCTTCAATCTCTTTGCTCAGAGTACCATAAATTTTACCATATAAATCTTTTTTTAAAATTTTTATTTTAGGGAAGGGTCTGCAGGGTATTCAGGATCTCACTACTAGATCAGACTCATAGTGATTCACCTGTTTACAGCCTCCCATGAGCTGGAATTACAGGTGCGCGCCACCACGCTCAGTCTCAATCACTGCCTCAGTGCACCCCGGGACAGGGCCAGCACAACAGGCTCAGGGATTGAACCCCAGCCCCTGCACGTGCTTGCAGGCACTTTAATTCACTAAGCTATTTGGCTGGCCCTTTGTATAAATCTTTTACATCCTTTGTGAGGCTGATTCCTAAGTATTTCTTTTTTTTTTTTTTTGGATATTATTTTGAAAGGCACATTTCCCTCATTTCTCTCTCAATGTGCTCACTCTATCTAGAGTGTATACAGAATTTAAAAAAATGAGGTCCCCCAAACTCAAAGACCCAATCCAAACATGGGCATCTAAGATAATTATACACTTAGTGAGGAACAAATACAAATGGCAAGCAAATGCATGAAAAAAATGTTCAACATCGTTGACCATTTGAGAAATGCAAATTAAAAGACTCCATATCTCCCCAGAAAGAATTACCAACATCAAGAAATCAGTGAATAACAAATACTGGGGAGCCTCTGAAGAAAAAGGAACCCTTCTGCACTGTTGGTGCAAGTACAGACTGATACAAACACTATGGAAATCAATGTGGAGATCCCTTAAAAAGCTAGGATTGGAGACCCCATACAACCTGCTTTTCTCCTTCCTGGGTATTTTTCCAGAAGGCTTCGAGAAAAATCTCATACCACAGGATATACATGCACCTATGTATATAGCAGCACAATTTGTCATAGCTAATTTGAATTTGTACTCTCTCTAAAAAATAATAAAATAAAAATAAAGCGACGATGCCAGGTAAACTTAGACCCACTCCTGAAACTGTAAGTTAAACCAAATCATTTCTTCTTTAAATTGTTTATATAAATGGATTTGATGGCTGAAGCGATGCCTCCTGGGTTCACTAGCCTTGACTATAGGAGAGGAGAACATTGATGTGGGGTTTGGCAATTTCTGTAGAGACACAGCTCATTGGTGGCAATTAACTAAGAAGAGGTGCTTAATTCATCAAATATCCTTTCTCTTCTCTCCTTTAGGAGTTTTTATTATGTGTGTTAATATATATTTGTCCTCAAAATTTCTGGGGATTCACTTCCTTTTCTTTCTTTTTTTCTTATCTCTTACTGGATTATCAACTACCATCCAACCTACCAAGCAGATTTTTCACAATAAACTAGATATAGTTAGCCTTGTAATAGAGGCTGCCAGAAATTACCATACTATCAAATAATTAAGCTTGTGATTTACAAAGCACTTTGCATACGGTCGAGACTCTACTAGTTACCTATGTCAATAATGCAGTTGAAGAAGCGAACATTGTTTCAGCCACTGAATAAAGCTTTCACTTGCAATTTGGCTTCATTGTCATCCCAAATATCTTGTTTTCTATAGTAGTTAAGTATTTTGCTCTGCATGATATTCCCTTATATTCTGTGAAAATGGACTCCAACAACTAGAAACTCTTCTGTCTTACTTTTAAAACATGTGTTAGTTTTTAATCACATTTCAATGACTTGATAAATTTAATTTATCCAAATACTTTCTAGGATCAAGTTTTGACTGGGGAATGGAAAGCTACGAAGACAGTAAGGAAGAGTGAAGTGTCCTGAGTGAACAGTGGCTGAGGTGAAGCTTTACTTCACAATGCTGTTTGCTCTCTGATACCAAACAAACAAACAAACAAACAAACAATAAAGCTTTCCAAGGGTAGAGACCATTTAAGAAATATAGCCTTTCAGAATACACATTTTCCTCAGTGGTACTTGGAATGTCTGCAACCTAGTCCATGTATAAACCAATAGCTGTTGCAACATGAGTGTAGTACTGTATAAGTTATAGAATGAGTATAGAATTCTCTAAATATCTATTATGACAAATTGTTTCAGTGTTACCAAATATTTTGGGTTTTTTTAATTGATTTTTTCATTTAGTTGTTCTATTCACTATTACCATTGAGGTATTAAGCCTTCCAATCATTATTGTTGAATTTTAATTTCTTTCAATTATCTCCATTTTTACTTAGTTGTATAAAATACAATAAATCTTTCTTCTATGAATTGAAATGCCAGAATATCATTGTACACCTCATTTCAGCCCTAATTTCACATCTACCATAATGCTGAGCCCATAACATGTACTCACATCAGATTGTTCGACATGCAAAGCTTACAGGAAATCTATGTGTCTCGGAAGCTTATATCATAATAAGATACAAGGCAAATATCCTAATGACTCAAAGTTCATGAAAATTTAACCCCATAGTGGGTTTGCATATGCTTAGATCTTGCGAGGAAATGATCACTAAAATAGACTGATGTACCCCATGCAGTGAAGAAGTATTCAGAGAGTAATTCCCAGTAAATGAACTTAAAATGCCTCTCCTGTTACATAGCTGGGTCTCTTACATTATCCTGTATGTGTCCATAACACAGTAGATTGAAATCTCCAGTAAATAATTAAATCTAAATTGCTGAAAAGCCATTTTGTGTTTATGACTAAATATGCTTGATTTGTATGTTCAGGAATTAAACCTTGGTGTTTGAACAGTCACATAATTTCTAATCTAGAAGTTTTATTTATGACAAAGAATACACTTATCAAATATGATCACACTTGATAAATGTAAATAGAAAAAAACCTCCATTGATAAATCTTTCTCTCCTTCTCCACTTCACCTTCTTTTCCTTCTCTTTCTTCATTTCTCTTTCTCCTCTGTCTTCATTTCTCTCTCCGTCTTTATCATTCTGATACTTTCTCTGTCCCTCTTTCTCCATATGTATATATTTATTATAAATAGCAGCAGTATGACTGTTTTGGGCTTTTGGAGGCAGGACTATATGTCTATATCTATAATGAAATAATATTTGGTTTCTTCAAAGGGCTTGCATTGGATGCATAAAACATTTATTGTGCAAAGAAACTAAAATCACATGCACTAGGTTAAGGTGTTAGAATCCTGCTCATAAAACTGGATGTAACTTAAATCCAAATATACTTGATAACTGATGCTTATGTGTGTTCAAAAAAATCACTTAGAACTTCAAAAGCACAGGCCAGCAACATATGGAGTGGGTGAGCACTTCAAATCCCAGCACTGCTAATTACAGCTGAAGGCAGCAGATATCGTAAGAATGCTTTCTCAGAGTTCTCAGCTTCCCATTTCCTCATTTTAAACTCAGCTTCCTCAAGATGCCCTTGTTGAGACGTTGCAGGACTCCCCAGGTGACCTTGTTACCTCCCGTCATTTAGACACCAGGTTGCTTCAAAATGCTAAGAGAAATGACATGGGTTGGAGAATGCTATAATTTGAGCTTTATTTTCTACTGTGAGTTATAAAGATGAGGATTTTGAAAGAATCCAGATTAGTTGTTTTATTCACATAGAAATATAGTTTTCAGTTTAAATAAACAAATGGAGCAATGTTGCTATCAAGTGTATGGTGAATATAAAATTTTATTTGCAGCTATCAATGTAACATTAAAAAAAGGCTTGCAGGAGAGTCAGTTTAGTGGCATAAGCGCCAGCGTGGTAAGTACAAGGTCCTGAGTTCTATCCCTGGTATCAAAAGTCAATCAGTTAATTAATTAATTAATTGTTGAAATATAAAGGTCTTGACCAGTTTCTTTTTGATGTATTTATATTTTACGAGTAAACTAATAACTTGAAGTTATTAGTAGCTGACGTTTTCTAAATTATACCAGACTTTCAAAATCAGAACATACTGGCTTCGAGTTGTAATATAATTGAAGCACAAAGGTTTATGTTTGGATGTCTTCATTTAATCAAATTTTCTATTTGAAAGTTCTTTTTATAAGCACTATTTCGGGGACTGATTACTCTAAATTTAAATGCTTCTACAAAGTTTTCCCAACATGTTCCTCAAATAGAAAGAAAATTTCTTAACTTTTTAAAATATGATTCAATTCTCATTTTCTTTGCTTGAAATTTAGCAGCAAATTTATAACTCAATGCAATTTTAACATAATTTTAGCAACTGCTTATTCATATATAAAACTGTCAAATACGAAGTAAAAATATGCATCATTATTCTTGAAATTTCACTTCCTAGTTAGAATGCATAATGATGATGCTATTTGTGAATGCTACTGGGATCTAGAAATTTCAAGTATATTATTTTGAATCCTTGCAACAATCTTCAAACACAGGAGTTATTCTATTGTAATACTAACCATAGTCCAGGTCACTGAACCTAAGTTCATTTAACCACCATGCTGTATATGCATGTGTAGTAGTAACATTGTTTTAAAAAAACTTGACTCAAATTATTAATTTTGTACTTCTGTTCAAAGCTATGCTTGTACATCATTCGTAACAGGATGTGTGGGAGGTGGTGTTAACGATTTTGCAATGGAAAACATACATTTGCATGAATATTTTTTATTAGGGCCAGCCTAATAGTTTAGAGGATCAAAGCACCTGCAAGCAGGTGCAGGGGCCTGGGCTTGTTGTGACAGCCCCGCCCCCAGGGCACGCTGAGACTGCAATTGAGACTGGGCATGGTGGCACACACCTGTAATCCCAGCTCTTGGGAGGCTGTAAATAGGTTTGGATTCACTATGAATCCAAACTAGAAGTGAGACACTGAACACCCTGTAGACCCTTCCCTAAAATACAGGCAAAAAAATTAAAAAGAAATAAATAATTTTTATTACTAAACATTCTATGAACCTCATTGGAACATTATTTTTAGAGAAAAAAATTTTTTCTGTGATAACTCTAATTAAATTAAGTTATTAGGTAATATTTTTTTTTTATTTGGTTTTGGGCCACGAGAGTGTTAGGAATTGAACTCTGGGTCTGCACACCCCAGAAAAGCATTCTATCATGGAGCAACATCCCCAGCCTTGAAGGCTTTATTTTTCATGATTTATGCTTAGATTATTTATTTCTGTCATATGCTTCATATTTATAATTGATACAAACAATAGCAACATGACCATTTTGGGTTTGTCACCAAAGGCATAGTAGATCATTACAGAATAAAAATAATAAATCTAAAGTGATACTGGCAACTAATGAAAGAGGTCAAAAACCTTGGCCTTTGGTTCTTATTATCAGATTAACTATAATTCTTAATTTCCAGAAATTTAGTGTAAAATTTTCTACCACTACTATTACTACTAGGAATTGCTTATGAAGGACAAAAATTAATGACAGTGGCTTTGCTGTACACATAAGCACACACAAAACCTTGCTGGGTCCCATTATTTTGATTTATTTTTATATTTGTGAAAATTTTATTTGCACATAGATCTTTAGCATAAAACATTGAACTCTATCGACACAGCACATACCATGTATCTACTTCTTTGTAGGAGGCAGGCATAAAACAACAGGGATTTGTACCATCCATTCTTTCAGGCACATTTTCATTGATTAATATAGGGGGAAAATTGGGATTCTTTCTAGTTTCTATTTTATTTTGATTAGTACACATCTGCAGTGCGTTAAGTTGATGCTCATTCTGTGGGGTTGGCACAAGTACATAACAGAGCTTAATTCGTTCTTTTATTCCTTTTCCCTCTCGCTGCCCTCCTCCCACCTTTTGCTCTCCCTCCCTTTTGCAACAGATCTCTCTGCCTGTTTTCTACTAGCATTAGCGTTCTTTTTTTAATTTTTTCAAAATATGTGGTAAGAGATTTTGATTTGGACCACTGGGAAGATGGACACTGGGTAAAGGCTAATTGAAAAAATACTGGAAGATTTAGGTTGATAGCAAAGAACACAGAGAAAAGGTTATGGTAACATGACAAAGAATGAAGGCAGTTCATAGGTTTTTCTCACTTAATGTCTGTTAGAACTTTGTTGGTATCAATGGTTGATTCCAAAAGTGTGTGTGTGTGTGTGTGTGTGTGTTACCACAGATTGAATTTAAGACCTTGTGCTTGCCAGGCAGGTACTATTCCAAACTAATGAAGGGCTCAGATTCACAGCTGTTGCTAACCCATACAGCACAGACAGGAAGAGCTGGGTGAGCTGAGGAAGCCCACAAAGCTGACAGCCCTAGGCCCTGGCTTGGGGAGCCTGCTCAAAAGGTAGGGCTGGCCAGAGCTAGCTGCCTGAGCAGCCACTGTGAGGGAAGCGCCAGGTGCATGCAGCTAGCCTGTGGCCCCAAGGAGCTGTCACTGTCCATGGGAATTTCATTCATGGAAAATCCATTTCTTCTCTATTTGTAAGAACACAAGATCAAAGACTTGCCTGTTCTGTATTTCAGATACTTTTGGTGGTGGTAGGCAGCGGCTGTGGTTGATCTAGAATGAAAAATTCAGATTCCATGAAGTTAGCTAAAGAATATGCAATTGGGTGTGTATGTATATCATTATTAAGCAGACAATCACTTGTTCAAATTCCAATATTTGAGCACCTGACCACTTGGTATAGGAGTCCTGTGTATAATCCACATGAACAGCAAAGGGGTGGCTGCTCTGTGAAAGACAACACTAAATGGTCATGACGCTTCTCCACTGAGCTTGAGTCTTCTCCACAGAGCAGGCCAGGAAGCTCCAAGGATGGAGACTTACCTGCTTCACCAGCACAGCACGATCATTCAGTGAACATCTACTGACAACTTCTGTCTGGTTCTGGCAGCAAGGGGGCCCTGCCCTGGAAGTGGGGGGCAACGGAGGAGGCCCATGGGCTTGGGATTGCCACACCGTGATGCTTAGCCGCAGAGGCTCCTGTTGGGAAGGAGTGGGGATATTCGAGGTTTCTTTTATCTCAATATGAACAACCTTTATTAATTCTTTCGTGTTCAGGCAAGCAGACACCTGAGCGATATGTGACAACTAATAAGTTATTCTTTCATTTATTCACTCAACAAATATCATGGAGTGCCAATTGCATGGAAAGTACCTAAGAGATAGCATAAGCAATTAAAGACGAAAATAAATGGAGCTCCTTATCCTGCAGGGATGCATTCAAATAGAGAAATACAGACAACTTGTAAAATGCAGTAGCCCCTGTTATCTGCAGAGAATACACTCCAGCCCCTCATGGCTACCTAAACAGCAGTTAGTGCTGAGCTCCGTTGTATTGCATTCCTGCCGATGAATGCATGCCTACGGTACGGTTTCACAGATTACGCAGAATAAGAAAATTTAAAAATAGCTAACAATAAAATAGAAAGCTTATAAAGAAAGGATAATAAAAGTTGGTGGATGTGCTCATCTACAGAATATCTGAGTCTGTTCTATCACTCTAGGCATATTTTCTGATTGTGGTTGACAACCAATAATAGAAAGCACAAGGGAGTTATTGTACGGTGTTTATTTAAGGATGAAAATGACTGAGAATTAGCATCTTGTCATATGAGTGATGTCTACAGAGATAGATAGATGCATAGATGCATATTCCAATATTATAAAAGATAATAGAAATAGGATTTAAAGGCAGCTATCCTGGCACATTTAGAGTAAAGCTTGTGGGGCAAGGTAGTTTCTATTTTTTAGACTACGCCCTTTGGACTGGCGTGTTTTCTTTTATTTTAAAAATAAAACATATATTATTTTATGATTAAGCAATGTGGCCTACACTTCTCAAGGAACATATAGATAACATAGCCCCTCACATTTGATTATCATCGAGTATGACATGACATAGAGCTGAGGGATAGTGAGTTTTGAACTTTCCCTTTCATTCTCCTTTTCAAAAGAATCAAGCCATCATTTCCTGCTCAATAATATTGAGAATAATTTATATTTTGAGAAAATAAACTAAAGTCATTTTAAAAGGAATTAAAGGATTCGTTAAGAATTTTTGCGAACTTATCTATTTGTTCTCCTGTCTTAATAACTAGAAGCACAAATAATTTTATAAATAGAAAAGTTTCCTTGAAACAGTTTCTTGAAATGTCCAAAAGCAAAACCAATGCATAATTTTTACTAACTAAATCAAATATGCTTAAGTGAGACCCTAAGAATCATAGACTAATGATTTTTTTCAACCCTGGAGTAAATTTTTGAAACATAATGCAATTAATACAACAACAGGAAATGTTACAAAACATGACATATAAATGATAAGCAATACTTTTTACAAAGATGATGCCATTACCTTACTATGAATAATTATATAATATTTAAAGTACCTGTAAACATTTAGGATGACATACCTTTAATGTTAATTTTCTCTTAATAGTACTTGACAAATATCAGGTACTTTTCAATGAGAGGTTAACTGTTACACAACATCAAATAGCTTATGGTATACGTTTATATCAGTGAAATAAAATGTAACGTGTAAGATCAGAGTAGACACCATATGTGCCTCACATAATTTATCATGCTGAGTATCTAACTCCATCATTCCCTGTATCAAATGGTCATGATTGGACTAAACAATGCTTCATGCTCTCAAAAATTCTGTAATACAGTAGTCTATAAAAGCCTAATATTTCACATGCTTGCCATCTCCTGCCATAATCTAAATTTTTAATTTTTGTCGGTGCAAGGCAATATCTCATTGCTATCATATTTTGTTTCTCAGATTATTAAGGAGTTTGAATATTTTTTCCATAGCTGCTGGCCTTCAGAATACCTCTTTATGTTGAGGACATGAAAGTAGCCTCATAAATTATCTATTGTTTTTGTTATGGATTCAAATATCACAATTAAATCTATACTATATCTACAATCAACCTTTATTTATGGAGTTAGTTATTGGTCTGGGTTTATTTCTTTCTATGGAGAGGTGAAATGAATTTCTACCAGTGTAAGTTACTTTTTCCCCATTGTTCTATGGTGTTACTTCCACTCTAAATTAAAGTTTCATATAAATATGTATCCATTTTTATTTTTTTCTCTTTCCTTCAATTACCTTTACTTACATTGATTAATACTATTTTTACTCCAAAGACTTTTCAATATGTTTTTGTATTTAGAAAGAGACATTTCCAGTATCTAGTCTTTGCTTTCAATGTTGAGTCAATTATTTGTGAATTGTGATTCATCTCTATGAATTTTATATCAAGTATACAAATTTTCTTAAAACCACAGTAGGAACTTGGTTAGGACTGCACTGAACTAAATGCTAATTGAAGAATAGCTAACACCTTTATACTATTGTCATCTCACTATAAATCATGAGACAGAATGACATGTTTCTCCAGACATTCACTGGTTGGATCACCTTCTATGTCTTTTATTCAAGTGATACTTTTTCTATGTAGATAATTTATGGATTATTCATTAAATTTTAGATATTTAAAATTTTGATGCTCCCACAAGGGCTGACTAGATAGCTCAGTGGATTATAGTGCCTGCTTAGACAGATGCAGGTACCAGGGTTCAATCCCTGGAGTACCGTGCTGCCCTCCCCCCAGTAGTGCTGGACGTGTTGGCACAGGCCTGT
>NW_004524610.1:16784089-16794371 GCF_000260255.1 Octodon degus
AAAATGTCTCTCCAAAGTCTAATGTATTCAGAGGTGAGGATTTCAGATGGTGATTGAGTCATGGGGTGCTGTACCCTTCAATGGGGAACCCACTGATGAGTTTATAGCAGAGTGTGTATTTAGCTGGTTGAGCCTGGACACAGGAAGTGGGCTAGAGCATTCCTCCTTTGGAGGGCCCAGCTATCGCTCGAGCTGTACCTGTCCCTCTGCTTCCTAACTGCCACGGCCAGAGCAGCTTTCTATTGCCAGGTTCTCCACTAGGCTGCGTCTGCTTTGGAGCCATTCAACATGGACTGGCCTCTCTGAAGCCATGAGCCAAACAAGCCTCTCATCTTTTCAACTGCTGTGTTGGGTATTTTGCTTTTGTGAAGGGAAAGACACTACCCACAAACTCAGAATTTATGTTTGCTAATGTAGTCATTTTTAATACTATATTTAAAAAGTTGTTATAATTTTATTCTCATTATACTTTTGTTTTACAATTGGTTAATTATATCATTTTATATTTTCTGGATTGGACTAATAGTAAGTGTAGCAATTTAGTAATCATAAAAATTTGTCTTAGGTTTTTTTTAGTTTTTGATCATTCACAGATTTTTGCTGCATCATTATGAAAATCATTTTTTCTTTTAATTACCTTTTTATTCTCATGTTTCAATAGCTAGGTTAATTGCTCTTAATTATTCATGCCTCCTAATTAATTAATCTGAAAATACATTTTACTTAATTCTACTTTTATCTGCTGTGTCCAGGTTCTGATCTATAAGTTTTGAAAATAATTTAGTTCTATATATTTCATAATTTCTTACTCAAAGTTCAGTTTAGAAGATCATTTAACAGACTGCTTTCATACTATGAATTTTAAAGTATCTATTATTAAGTTTTCTAATTTATTACATTCTACTCAGATGACATATTTATGTAATATACTTTGGAATTTTTATTGAAAATTCCACTTATTGCTTAGTATATGGCCTATAATTTTAAAAATATCCCAGGCATGCTAAAATAATATATTTGTTGGTTCTTAGGTGACGTGTTCTGTATAGATGTATAAACATTTGATCAGAATAAGCATAATGTTAAAGTTAATTACATATTCACTTTAGTTTTTCAGCTTGATCGAGCACTTTCTAGTGATCAAATGTATTAAAATCTTCAATAATGAGTTGTTGACTCATACTTTCCCCATAATTTTAATTGTGTTTTAAGTCTGTATTTACTGACTTTGGGTAGTATAGGACCTGTTAAACTCAGATGTACTTGATTTGGATTTTGCTTTTACTTTTCGACAGTGTCCCGTATGAGTTCAAATTGCAATATTAAAACTACCATCACAGCTTTCCCTTGAGTTCATGTTTGCTAGGTGTATTCTCTTAGCTTCTGAGGTTTAAATGTTATGTGCCATGTCACTGTAAAATGTCACTTTGAATTAAGTATATTTGAACTTTTTGGTATAACTATAAATTTCTAGTTTTTTAAAATTGATTTATTGAATATATTTATATTTGTTACAATTATTACCCTATTGTGACTTATTTCTGATACAATATTTTCTTTTTAGTTTTGTTTTTTGTTTTACTACTTTGTTTCCAATGGCTAAGATATGTTTTGCTTTAAAATGTATGTTACCCTTTATTCCTTCAACTTCAGGCACATACAAATCAGCTTATATGTGACTAAAGAAGACCACGCTGTATGAGCTATAAATCCAAAATTTGCTTTCCATATTGAAGGTCTGAGTCTGTCTTAGGCCTCTGTGTCTTGTCTGATGAGCCAGCTGTTGGGGTGAGGAAATAACACTCCTTATGCCACTGGTCTCAGTTGAGGCCTTTATGACCCATGACACTGTGACATCTCAAAAGGTAATGTATCATTTCATATCATTTCAACTGCACACTGGGTATCTCTGGTACAAAATTCTATGGGAGTAAATATGAATCTATTTTAGTTGATTTTCTCATTGCTCAGACAAAATACCTGACACCCAGGCTAAAGGAGGAAAAGTTTATTTATCTCACAGGTTGTAGTGGTTTCAGTCCATAATCAGCTGGCTCTAAGGCAAGGTGGCAAGGCACAGGTGCAATAATTCATTGCAGCAGAAACAACAAAAGCAATGAGAGAAAAAAATAATGGGGAAGCAAGCCTCCTTCCCTCCCTTATATTGTACACAGGTCATCTACCCTATGGTGGGTGTAGCACTCACACACCAACCCAAGCATTAGACAATGAACCAATCACAAACTCTGGACTCTTCCACCTCTGAAAGACCTACTCCCTATGACTACAAGTCTTTTGAGGTACATCTAGCTATAAAATATGCCATAAGCCAAGGTAAAAAATAAGTTTCCCACTAATTAATGGCATAACACCTTGTTCCTGATGAGATCATGCTCGTGTCAGTGTCTTCCACTCTTCTCAGGAGCTCTCTCCTCCCTCCTCCTGAAAAGCTGTGTGCATTTAATAGAGTGAAGAGTTCAGAGATTCTTCATCTTAGCCTGGTAAGAACATTGATCCTCTGAACCACCTTTGCATTCTAAATTATGGTCTCTGCCTTTTTAGTCTTTGTTATACCTTCCCCTAGATACTGGAAGTAAATCAGTCTCCAATATGTAACCTTCATTAAATACCTGATCTTCAAAAGTAAGTATTTAAAAATGAGCCTCTAATAGTTCAGTTTTAAAATAAGATAATACATCTATATTATTTTGTTAGTGTACAGATTAAATTTGCTATGTGCTTAAAGGTTTTGCCATACAGAGACTTTTTATCAGGGTCTTGTTCTTCAATTCTGATTATGCATAGTGACTGCATCTAGGAAATACATATTAAAAACTGTTAGGAAAAGCAGTGTTTTATTTTGTGTTAGGTTTTTATGAACTGCCAAATTGAGTGATGGTTTTTAATGTTTACATACTTGATGTGACATGCTAGAATCCTTTTCTGTTGTAGGCACATTAATTACTTTCTCCTACAACAGAGGTAGAGCAATGTCTACTAGAACACTTCCACATCTACCTTTATAGGATATGACTTTGGTGGATAGAGCTCCTCTTAGAATTCTTTCTTAGAAAAACTACGACATGGAAACATATTTTTAGCTAAATAAGAGGAATACTACAGTAGCACATGTCATCTGCATTATCATGAGACTGAATTAGCCAAAGCCCCTCATAATACAAAGTAATAGGTTTATTTTACTGAGACAAAAAATCAATGATATCACTGGATTCTTCAGAATATTCTAGTTTTGAAGAAAACTGTTCTCTTTTTCATTTCTGTTGATATTATTCGTCTTTACATGCTGTGGCCTAAAATACTGAAAATGACCTGTAATACTGACATTCACTGGGGATGTTAAGTTCCTGTACATGGCATATTTTGTTTTTCATGTTTACCCTTCCCCTCCTCCTTATACTTCTCCCTTGTTCCCTTGGACCACTTTCCTACTGCAAGAGATCATCCCCTTCCTGTCCATCCTTTGTAATCTTATGTGCATATAACTATTCACCATGACAATTGTAAACAGCATGAATTGCAAGTATGTACAAAAAAAAAACTTGAAGAAACATAGAAAGCTACTCTAAGGTATGTAACCTTTACAAACCAGTGCATATTCTGCATGAAAATTCATGGTGAAAATATTCAACAATTTGTCACTTTATGCTACTGAATAACCAAAAACCATCCACCTGATTTTCCTTGTGTTTCATACTTATAAAATTTTTTTCTTGTTTTTAATTTCCTTATCTATTACTTTGTTATTAAAAGGTAGCATAAGTAAAATTGGAGAAATAAAAATGTAAAAATACTGAATATTATTAATTTATCAAATATATATGGAGGTAACATAAGTGAATGACAGAAGTAAATTTCATTTCCTTCCACAATAAAATCATGGTGCTGAGTATAGTCTGCCACCACCCCAAAAAAATTTGGAAAAATTGATAAAATGTATAAAGTAAGGGTTTTTAGTTACTGCCCAATATACATTCCAGGATTATGATCCTGGCATTACACAATATGTACATGGGCCACAATTATCCCTGAGAGTGAGGACATGTGCAAGCTGATCTCTGTACTTCCCCAATATTTCTTCCTGAGTGAGAGAGAAGTGTAGTCCAATGAGTGGGGTACTGCCAAGTTTAGAATTAAGATAGAACACTGGACCCCTGGACATAATTTCAGACTCTAAAATAAGGTAGTAGAGGTATGAATTTAAGCAGCAAAGGAGCTCAAAAATATCATAGGGGTCTCCCGGAGTCTTTACCAGAGTTCTAAACTTCATTTGTATAATGACTTATAGATGCAGATTACTTGGAGATTGTGAGCTTCATAAAACTTCTGAATGTGGGACTGAAGTCCTGACCTGGCAGGATAAAAGGATCTTAATGAGTATGCAGAACATTAAATTGAAACTCAAGAAAGCCTAAGCTTTGGGGATACAGCTGCTCTGTTGTGAGAGCAATGGCAACTCTAGAGCTCACTTACAGAAGTTCACGAACAAGGCTTATTAAAGTCAAACTGATATGTTAATACATTATCTGCTTTGCAGAAATTGTTTAATAAATTATCTGCTTTGCAGAAATTGTTTTCCAGAACAAAATTCAGCTTTCTTTAAATGAGGAGACCATAATCTGCAATTCTAGCAAGGTTGCATGCACAGAGTGAAGCCCTAAATCAATTCGACAAATGAAAAAGCAAAGTAATATGACTCTATCTCAAGGAAAAAAACAGACACACAGCTGACTCGGCTGTTGAACTTAGCAAGCAAAGGCTTTAAAAATCTGTGCTTACATATGTAAGAGAAGCGTGCTGATTTAATAAATGATGAATATAAATGAAAAAATAAAGAATAAAAATGAAATCTAAATAAAACTGTTTTTGAGATAACTCCCTGTCAGATCCAGAATAAATGATTAATCAATTTACTGATAACTAACACAAGTATCTAAACAGAAGCAAAGAGTAAAAAAATTTGACAAAGGTTAAGTGATCTCTTATGTGAGACTGAGAGGCAATATTAGAACCCTCAACAAGGAGAGAACATTAGAACCCTCACCATTGGAGTTCCCAATGGCCCTTCTGAGTGTGACTTTAGTTATCACATGGCTAATTAAGGTGAAGACTTTAAGGTGATGTCAGCAAGGTTTAGACTCACCCTGAATCTAATGAAGATTTTTCAAAGGTGATGAAAAGGAAAAGGCACAGAGATGCACAGAAAGAAGGCCTCATGTAGATGATGCCAGACAGAGTTCTGCCCTTGTATGGCATAGAATGTCGGGAGAGAGCAAAAACTGGAAGACAGCGGGAAAGATTCTCTCTGTATTATGGTTTATATTTAGATGCCCCCTAAAATCTTCATTTGCTTATATGTGGGGCTTTGGGGAGTGACTGGATCATGGCGTGACATTGGATTAGTTCACTCATTAGTTTAAGTGTGATACTATGAGTGGATGATGGATTTCCTAAGACCCAACCCACGTGTATGTGCCATCAACCAATCTGCCTGCAGGTTGGCTTGACTAAAATTAGAAAGAATGAATTGCACTGCTTCCTGCCTGCCTTGCCAAGAGCTGTTTTTCCTCACCTGATAACCTACCTTGGGGCCAGATGACTACTGGCTGAAATCTCCATGCATGGGAGCCAAATAAACCTCCTTAAACTTGTGAGTGTTGGATATTTTTTTTTTCAGCCACAGAGCAAGTAACTGAGACACCCCAAGAACTCTCACTGAGAGTAATCACTGGTGTGATGGCTCTCACATAACCCCAGCATTCTGGGAGGATAAAACAAGAGATTCCAACTTTGAACGCAACCTGAGGAATTTAGTGAAATTTGGCCCAAAAATTTAAAGGGGGTGGGAGGGTGGAGAGGTCTGGGGATGCAGCTGAGGGCGATGTCCCGGGATTCAATCTGTAATACTTAAAAAATCTGTAATCTGTGAATAAATATTTGCTCAATAATTTATAAGTAAGGTCAATCCTTGTGGAGTAACTTCAATTGTACTTTTTTCTGCCATCCAGCAACTCATAACCTATTTTTTAAGCCAGAAATACAAAAGGAAATACATATATGAAATGCAAAAATCCTTAATATATAAGAATCTGCAAATCAACTGGAGACATACCTACCTCCCAATAAGAAAAAGGGCAAAAATGCACAATGCAAAGAAGCAAATGCAAAAGGAAGATATGAGAATATCAAGGCACCCACAAAGCTCACCAACAATAGGTAAAAAATAAATTAACACTTCGAGTCTTTGGGTTGAGGAAATAAAAAAATACAACTTAGAATGGATAAAAGACACTCAATACAGGGCAAGAAGACAATGTATTATAAAACCCAAAGTACATATATTTGTGTTACTGGGATTTGTAGTCCTGGAACTTTCTCCTGGAGGTGGTTTCTGTGTGCTTTCTGTCCTGAGCAAAGAATTGGTCAAGAAAAGTACAAACTGCAGCAATGTTTCATTGAAGGTAGGGAATGAAACAGGCTGTACAGGGCCAGTTTGGGCAAAGGAAAAGTAGGAAAAGTTCATCGTGCACCTTGAGGACAGACCATCTGTGTAAGAGAAATCAGTGGCAAAACCTCAATGTGGGCTATCGTTTTTGTATCACCCACTCCCCAGGCTGATGTCAGGTCCAGGCCAGCCGATCAAAACCCTGGATTGAGTTCTTGTAAGAGGTCCATGTGCATGGCTTTGGAAACTTTTCTATGCACATGTCCTGAGGTTTTTTAATTGACAAGTCACACCTATTTCTATAGTCAGCTTTGCTGAGCTTGAATCTCCTGTCTCACACATAGATTCAGCAGTTCTTTTTTTTTCTGTGTAGCAAATTATTTATTTATTTTTTAAAAAAATAATTTTATTGAGAAACAAATAACAATGAGACAGTTTCAAAACTGATTACTAGCACAGTTTCAATAATTAATACATTACATATTGTTGTCTTAGTGGTTTTTCATTGTATAAGATGCAGGCATGATATCCTGTCCAAAAACACTATTAGAACAAATCTCTCTATTCATTTCCACCATTTATCCAATATATATATATATATATGTTCATAAGAACCTAGGTTGATTTTTCTGATTTTTTTCCAGTATCAAGGATGGAACTCAGGACTTGAGCTTGCCTGTCAGGTGCTTATGCTGCGTAGCCATCTCCCTAGTCTAGGTTGATTTTTAAAACTCATTATTAAACAACATACAGAAATGTACAGCCACTGTGCATAGGAATGAAATGAAATATTTTACTGTTCTTGGCCCATAATACTTCTTCACATATATATTATCTTGACTGCAAATTTTGTAAAACATCACACACTTACATAAGCCTCTCAGCATGAGTATTAGTGTAACAATTTATTCTTGAAAATCATGATAGATATTTTGTAAATTCCCACAAGATAGTATAAGATTTAAAGATGTTTGTATTTAATACTATATTACTGGCTCCCTTCATATATGAATATCTTAAAAGTAGAATTCATTCTTTGGCATTTATTCTATTTATACACATTCATTGGATAGATACCAAGGTAGTGTGATAAAGCCCGTACACACACACACACACACACACACACACACACACACACACACAATTTGAATGCATTTTTTGGTGGGTGCATTTCATATTGTAAAGAATCTACAAATAAATGAACTTCTAAGTGCAGCAGCTGAAAGGTGTTTAGACAAAAAGTAATTTCACTATATGGCTGCTGGTGTAATTCATAAACGCTAATAAACAGTGTATCTTTAAATGACATATTTTCTATTTGAAATCTAAATAAAGAAAATATCTAATTCACAATACATCCCTATGAGTTTATATAATTAATACATAAATAGAAAAATGCAGTCTTGCAAGCAAAATTCAGTATTGTGATGGTGTTCCTCAATTAATTTATTTTAGTGAATTTCTAAATGAAGTTCAACTTATTACACCCAGCTGAAATAAAGCAGGGT
Source organism: Octodon degus (assembly GCF_000260255.1). Taxonomy (NCBI): domain Eukaryota; kingdom Metazoa; phylum Chordata; class Mammalia; order Rodentia; family Octodontidae; genus Octodon; species Octodon degus. Next base: position 16,792,061 of record NW_004524610.1, read on the forward strand.
GGTGCTGGGTGCAGGAAGCCCACCTGATGATTGTTGCCAGCAGCATAAATGCAGAGCAGGAGGAGCTGCCAGAAAGCTCTTAGGGATGCTGTTTGGAGAAGCTGTTGGAGCTGTTGGCAGCTGCTAGTTCTCTTGAGCTATCCTGTTGAAGGACCGTGTCGTGCTGGACTTGGAGAGGCGTTAGTCCTCATCTTGAGCATCACTTCCTGGCTTCAGAGGGGAAGATGGGGCACCGCTAAGTCTTACGGAGAAGCTTGTTGCGTTGACTTTCCTGATGGGAACGCAGCTGTCCTCATCCCTGGAGGAGCTCGGGACCGCACTGCTGCTGAGGATGGCTGTGGTACTTCTTGAGAGCTCCAGTGCTTCCCTTGAGCATTGCTCTTCAGCTCCAGTTCAGATCCCTCAGTCTGCCAGCGCAGGTCCTTCATCCCATGGCATAGACTTCTAGCTTCCACCGGTAACTTTTGGGCCTTTCCAGCATAGATCCGTGAAGTAGGATCCAGGCTCTCAGCTAGATTCTTTAGTATTAGTATGAGGACATATTTCCTGCACTTGTTGTATATAATTCTTTGGGTGAATCACTATAAAATATTATAAAATGTGTCCTGGTGCTGGTCCCGCCCCCGAGGTGCGCTGAGAGGGTGATTGCGACTGGACGTGGTGGTTCGTGCCTGTAATCCTAGCTCTTGGGATACTGAACATAGATGGATCACTACAAGTCTGATCTATGTAGTGAGACCCTGTAGACCTTTACCAAAATACAAAAATAAATAAAAAATAGAATGTGTCCCATATTATATTGTTTGCCTTGTAAAAGCAAAAACAAAAAGAAACATTTATCTATACAATCAAAGTCATCTGAAGAAAAACAATGTCAGGTTTTTGTGTTCTTCGAAATGAATTTGAAAAAAACTTCATTGAAATTCATTTAGGAGTATAAATGAGAGAGAAGCATCTTGTAAAAGTAGACTCTCAGAGATCTTGCTTTATTTTGGATAAATTTCTGAAGCATTTTCCAGTTATCCTCCTCATTTGTCTCAAAAATTTCTTTTTGTTTGCTAAAAGTAAACTCATACAATTGGCTCTCAACCATTATATATACTTTTCTTATAAATTACTAAGCTGTTAAGTGAATTAAAAACTATGTGGCCATGTTATCTCTGTGTTATAAGCAGTTTACCAGAAGTTAAGTCAAAAGATTAAGAGAAATGTTGATGGTGACAAGTGATCTAAAGAAAAAATGTAAAGCTGCAAATAATTGGAGGAGTTACGCAGCCTTCCACGGTATCCTCCTATAAAATAAACTGCACAAATTTAGGCTGTATTCAAGAAAATCAAACTACACTCATCAGTTCTCTGATTAGTGGTCTTAATACAGTTGAAGAAAACATAGAAATGAAGAGATGAAAGGTTTGTCTGAGAAGCCATAACACAGTAATCCATGCGAGGATTGAGAACATCACAGTGCGAGGCTCAGGGAGGCAGGGAGAAAGCTATGGCAGGAAAAAAGGCCCGCGCGGAACAGAGGGCGACGGCCTCGGCCGAGCTTAGCGATCGTGTCTAGCTGGCTCCCACTCATGACATACACCCCTATGTATGCCGTCCCTGCGAGGCGCCTTCTCCATGGCCAGCTCTTCCCAGTCTAGCTCCTGTTGGAAAGGCACAACCGGAAATGATGAAAACGCACGCAGTGTTCCTGGGGATTCATCAGACAGGGCAAAAATGGCCCTGCTGTGGCGTTTCTATTCTTCTTTGCAAATAAAACTCATGTTAAAGATTTTTAATCATTTAAAATAACTGAAATTTTGAAATTTAAAGTTCCTATCTCAAATATCATTTTCATTTAAATTTTTTGGAATTGCGGTAAGGCTGCAAACAGGAGGATCCGTGCTGCTTTATCTTCCTCATTAGGAAAGGCTTAATGGGCCTTTAAGCTGTTCGTGAGATCTGGGGTCAAATTCCCTATTACGGTCATCTAAGACAGAATAATAAGCAGTTAAAAGAGTGACAAGAAAGTAAAACCCTCTTTTTTCAACCTTAATAGAAAACCTTTTAAAGAATAATGAGGAGGGCAGGGATATAACAGAAAGTGCTGTCTGGGAAGCATAAGGTCTTAAGTTTTGATCCTGGTACAAAAACAAAAACGAAAAACAATGGAGACTATTCAAGATCCATGACTAATTGAACAGTGAAGGAACAGAGAAACTGTAAAGCCAAACTATGTAAGAATTCACTGGAAAATGTTATAATACATTTTCTCAAAAATAATACATCTTAGAAATATAAAACTCCAGGGGCTGGGGAGATGGCT
>NW_004524610.1:16795681-16796241 GCF_000260255.1 Octodon degus
TTTATATGTCTGTAGTTTTTACTGTTTAGATAAACACTTTTACTATCGCTATTAAATATTTCAATGGAGATGCTTTTACATGTTGAAACAGATGCAAAGAATTCTATCAGAGATAAATTGTTTTCTATTAAAATGTCAATCTGAACCACACAATGAAAATGATGGAATATAATTTCTGTATCATTTGTGTTTTATTTTAAGCCAATAAAGATTTTTTTTTGCAGTACTGGGGCTTGAACTCAGGACCCTACACTTGCCAGCTAGGTGCTTATTCTACTGAGCTATCTACTTGGCCCAAGCCAATAAAGATTTTTATAAACATTTATGTCATGTATACAAATGTATTAGGGTTAGTGTTAAAACATAATTAAATTCTATTTTATGCTTTCTCAAATATATGTCACTATGAATACAGAGACTTCTTTATTATTCATACATTCATTCATTCATTCATTTGTTCACTTCTTTGAACTCTAGCCTAGAAACAGAGCAAATATCTACTTCTTAGCTGAAGCGGATGAACACAGCATACTGCTAGGTACTGAGCAGGTGTAACGAAA
>NW_004524610.1:16796341-16817235 GCF_000260255.1 Octodon degus
TTTTTTTTTTTTTTTTTTTTGCAGTACCGGGGCTTGAACTCAGGTCCCTACACTTGCCAGCTAGATGCTTATTCTACTGAGCATCTACTTGGCCCAAGCCAATAGAGATTTTTATAAACATTTATGTCATGTATAAAAATGTATTAGGGTTAGTGTTAAAACATAATTAAATTCTATTTTATGCTTTCTCAAATATATGTCAGTATGAATACAGAGACTTCTTTATTATTCATACATTCATACATTCATTCATTTGTTCACTTATTTGAACTCTAGCCTAGAAACAGAGCAAATATCTACTTCTTAGCTGAAGCGGATGAACACAGCATACTGCTAGGTACTGAGCAGGTGTAACGAAAAAGACCAGTTGCGGCTTGAGAAAAAAAAACCTCATGCAGGACTTTGTGGAAACAAAGTGTGTTATTCCATCCTTCATTCATTTATTCATATATTCTTCCATTAATATTATTTGTGAATTATTATATGCTACATGCTGTGATATTATATGATACATGCTGGGAAAATTCTAATATTTTGATGGGACACCTTTCTTTTCCTTTCTTTTTTTTTCTTTCTTTCTTTCTTTTTGGTTCTAGGGATTAAACTCAGGGTTTTTGTAATTAGCTGCCTCTCCAGTACTTGAAAATTATTTTTGTATTTAGAACAATGTCACACTAAGTCACTAATTTGCCCAGCCTGTGCTTGAACTTAAGATCCTTCTGTCTCAGCATCCATAGTCCTGCGGTTACAGCCATGTGCCACCTCACTCACTCCAGTGAACGAGTATTGACCAGCTTCCAACCTGGAGGAGTTTCAGTACTTACAGCACACAAATTAATTATCTGATCCATAAAGTAGGGTGACCATAAGATACTTTTCAGTAACACATATAAAGAACTACAAGTTCTTGCACACACTTTCATTTATAAATGTTTGAAAACTTGTATCTGGCATTCTGGCTGTCATAAATAATCTAACACATGCCCCTCTCCACATGGGTAGAGTCTTAATTACTGCTCCTACTTCCTCAGCAGAATACTTTCTTGGCATGGAATATTTAATGTCTTCTGATTCAGTTGGAAAGATTCAAAACTGTGGATTGAAAGCTTTCTCAAGTTTAATACCTTGGACTTACTGAAGTCCTCCTATATGCCTGATGCTACAATGATGGATTTGCCATTATGTTTAATGTTGCTCATTGTTCTTTCATTTCTTTGGCACTAGGGACTGAACCCATGATTATAGTACTGAGCTACACCCCAATTGTTTTTAAATATTAGTGTACCATTAAGTTGCTAAGTTGCCTGGGATGGACCCAAACTTGCCATCTTCCTGTCTCAGTCTTCTCTGAATGCTGGAAAGAAAAGTCTACAATTTTTAGAATATGGTTTACACTTTCTAGAGAAGAAAAGCACACGGAGCAGTGACACACCAGTGATCTGTATTGATGGATCTATGAAAATAGCCAGAGTATTTTTTTTAACTGAAAGGAAGTACTAACTGGTGGGTTAGAACATGGGAGGAGGGGAAAGTGGGGTCATTGGGGTGGAAGATCTTACCAAACTTCTTCAAATTACAGCATGGAAGCCAGTAACTTTCATATTTTTAAGGATGCGAGCACAGCAGGGAAGTTCTGGGTTCCTCTAGCAGACGATGTGGTAGGAATTGGGTGAGGGGGCACTGTCTGGAGCTCCATGAGCCTCCCAGAGCACAACTTGAACTCCACAACCTTCCACATAGACCTAGGACCTCATCTACCTGTACAAAACAAGTCTGAGCTCACTCCTCTCAAATTATTTATCCTACACAAGGCTAGAAATTCCTTACTCAAATACAATTTAGAATTAATGAGTACCTAAAGACACCTTCTCTAAAGAGTAATCCAGTATTATAGAATAAACTCAAGCTATAACACATATTTTGTTCCTCTGGGCTCCTTATCCTATTCGATAAGTAGGAAAAAAAGAAATTAATATAGAAAAAGGAAAAATTTTCATTGTCACAAAATTCTAAGGTTCCTTCTACAAAAGAGAGGCCTGGAGAATTTTTTTCTAGAACTTTCTGGGATGCCTCTTGGTGCCTGCACAGTAAATGAACAGCTGTGGCAAACACGTCCTGACAAATGTAAGTCAACCACTATCTCATACCTATGAAGGTTGAAGTCTGGATCACACACTCGACAAAGAACTACAAGCAGTACAGGAGGGATGCCGAATACTACCTGCAACTCACAGTAACATGACAGACTAGCTTTCTTCTCATGTAGTGACTTAATATTTTTTTATATTCTGAATTTCAGAGCTCATGACCTGTTAACACCTTGAATAATGAGAGTGAATGGTGAAGACAGTGTAACACTAGTGCTAGAGGTAAATCTGGCCAATATTTCTCACATACATTTATGCATTAGGTTAGTGGTCTTTGGGCATGGTTTACCTCACATGTAAGTTTTCCACATGGAATACATGGCAGTGTAAGCCCAAACATAAATCAAAATTTAGAGACTACACTCCCTTTCGAAATGTGTTTACTTTAGAAACTTGTACTTTAATTCCTTTCTCCATCTCTTTGAAATATGTGCAAGTCATTTTCAGAGGTAAATAACTCTTTTGTTAGCTTTCCCATCCAGGGAGTTCTTAAATACCTCAGAGCCAACTCCTTGCAGTGTGATCCGCAAGGACATAAGTGCCTAAGAGCCCCTTCCATGCATCCGTCACAAAACCCCCTCTTGTCGTGAGGTGTGTGAAGCTCATTTCTCTTTCCTATATGGCTAATTCATGCAGATGGCCACTGTTAATCCTCAGAGAACTGGAGATGAACTGGGTGTGACAAATGACACTGTTAAGTTTCTTTCTTGGAGAACTAGTTGTTGTTTGTCTTGAGAACGTTCTGTGCAATGGTTGTGTCAACCTGAACATATCAAAGCGTGAGAGAAGCTGGGTGTGGCGGTACCTTCTAAGACTCCCAGAATTCTGGGAAGCTGAAGCAGGGGGACTCCAAGGCCAGCCTTGACAATATAGTTATTCATGAAGACCCTGCCTAAGAAAAAAAAACCTAAAAGTGTTTGTGATGTACAGCTCAGTGTAAAAGCTTTCTATGCAATCCTCAATACCACTAAAACTAAAAATTAAAAATAAAAATAGAAGAATGAGATTGTCTGTGTTTGTAATGCCTTAGCTAATTCCTTTTACATCTATCATATGGTTTCATGCCCCTTCAATAATAAAAGAAATTTCTGGCACCTCTACCTTTGTAAATAGGTCTGTAGGTTTGTGGGAGATTTTGTCTGTAGTTATTTTCTCAGAAGTAGCCATAATTCATTAAAATTTGAATAATAGATGAAATAAGGTTTTAGTACATGGAATGTTTTAGTATAAGCATAGACTAAAAAGTCCTGGATATTTTTCTCTGTATTTAGTACAGGATCTACAGGGTCTCACTATGTAGATCGGACTCAGTGATTCTCCTGTTTGCAGCCTCCCAAGTACTGGGATTAAAGGTGCAGCAGTCTCCATCACCATCTCAGTGCCCCTCGGAGGCAGGGCCAGTAAGGCATGCCAGGGATCGAACCCCGCCCTCTGCGCTCTGCCTAAGCAGACGCTTTAGTCCACTGTGCTATCAGGATGACCTGTCCTGGACATTTTGTCAGGGTTCCTCGAACCTCAGCAGTCCACAGCAGGGGCTAGCACATTCTTTAAGCAATTTCTTCCTCTGTCTCATTTTGCCCCCCTCACTACCTCATTTTGGTTCCTGAAATCACTTCTCAAATAAATTGTCTCTACAGAAAGCTTTTCTCAGGCTCAGATTTTTGGAGGTCAATTGACATAAGATATATTATGTCAAGTTCAGCTGTGAAAATGTCTTCCTCCAAAGAGCTGTGGAGTGAGGGAGTGAGGTGTTTGTGCAGTCATTGCCCTGCGTCTTAATGCAGAAATATGTGGGGCTCCCAGCTGGTGCACCTGGGATGCCTGGGTGAGGTCCAAGGCTAATGGAAACAGACACAGCAGGCTTGTCTCCCAAATGCATTTACCTCTGCACCATACTGTCCACCCCAAGGTCTAAGAAAATCTCTATCATGGTGCTGTTTCTCCTTAAGGTGAAACTTTGGTCTCAAACATCTACTTGTCCAGGGCAACTTGGGGATGATCAATTCAGGGGCTGAGGAGCTTGGATCTCTCTGCTCTTGGGCCAGTTGCTCCCCTTTTGATTTCTTGTTAGTACCAAAGAGCAGTGGGGACTATATTTGATTCTCAAGAAGCAAGTAGAAAGACAGAGGTAGAAAGGAAGAGAGAAACCAGACCTGGAAAACCACCAGGTAATGTAATTGCCTTATGAATTCATCAGAAAGAGCATTAGCAAAACACAAAGGAAGCCAGAAACATAAAAATCCAGGGTAAATGACACACATTACCCACCTCTGATAAAATGTGAAAAAGACAAGGGACAGCAACCTAGGGACTCCTTATATGTAAAAGACACACATACTTACAGATATATACATATATGGATATTCTCACTTTCGACTCACTGTATTACTACATCACACACACGTCTCTTTTAATTAATCATTTCACTTAGGCTGTCCTATAAGTGCCCCCACATGCTTATCACAAAAGGAAAGGAAGGAATCAAATGACCAGAAAGAATGTAGACAGAGATACCCAGGCTAAGGTCAAGGAGAACGAGAGAGCCGATCAGATTGTTACCACTTCCAACGCCCAACATCTCTTCTGGGAAGATAGCCAGAGGGTAATATCTGGGTTGAGTTAAATCTCTAATCCTAGGTTTCTGAGGAGTCTCCGCACTGATTTCCACAATAGTTATACTAGTCTGCAATCCCACCAACAATGGAGAAGGGTTCCATTTCTCCCACAGTACTGCCAGCATTTATAATGTGTTGATTTCTTAATGATAGCCATTGTTTGTGGGGTGAGATGGAATCTCAGTGTTGTTTTAATTTGTTTCTTGAATGACAAATGATATTGAACATTTTTTCATATATTTATTTGTCATTTGTATTTCTTCATCTCAGAAGTGTGTATTCCTCTCAGATGTCTATTTTTATTGGATCTTTGAATTTTGAGGGCCTATTATTTTAATCATTTATATGTTCTAGATAGAAGTCCTTTGTCTTAAGGACTGTTGGCTAAAATATTTTCCTGATTTGTAGGTTGTCTTTTCACTCAGCTGGTGATTTCTTTCAATGTACAAAAGCTTTATAATATCATGAGATCCCAGTTGTTGATTCTTTGAACTATTTCCCCTGCAGTTGGTTTTTGTTCATAAACTCTATATCTTCTCTATACTTTCTCTTCCAGTACATTTAGTGTTTCTACTGAAATATTTATATCCTTATTCCATTTTGACTTTAGCTTAGTGCATGGTGATAAACCTGGGTCTAGTTATAGTTTGAACATCTGAAAAGCCAGTTTTATCAGCACTATTTATTAAAGAGGCTGTCTTTCTTCCATAAACATTCTTGGCCCCTTCATCAAAAATAAGGTGGCTCAGTAAGTTTGTAGTTCTTTCTGCATCACCTAATCTGTTCCATTGGTCTTCTAGTCTATTTTTATTATAATACCATCCAGAATGTATCACAGTAGCTTTGTAGTATAATTTCAAGTCAGGGATTGTGATGCTTCCTCCCTCACCTTTGTTGGTCAGGATTAAATTTCCTATTCTAGCTCTCTCCTTGTTACAGATGAATTTTAGGAAAGTTTTCCTTGGATCTTTGAGGTATACTAATGACATTTCCATCATGATTACAAGAAATCTCTATAACAGTTCTAGGAATACAGCCTTTTAACAAGGCTGTTTCTTTATATCCACGAACAAGAAATGCCCTTCCATTTTCTGACATCCTCTTTGATGTCAAAAAATACTCTCTTGTCAGAGTACTAGAATTTTCAATACAGATCTTTTACATCCTTTGTTATATTGATTTCTAAGCATTTCTCTTTTTTTTTTTTTTTTTGGATATTATTATGAAGGGTGTGGTTCCCTAATTTCTCTCTTGGTGAATTTGTTGTTTGTGTACAGGAACGCTCTTGAGTTTTGAGTGCTGACTTTGAATCGAGTTACACTACTAAATTTGGTTATTAATTCATAGGAGTCTTTTGTTGATGTTTCTGGTGTCTTCTATATTGAATATCATGCCATATGCAAATAATGATAATTTTGCTTCTTCTTTTGCTATCCTTATTTTTTTCTTTGTCTCTCTTGTCTAATTAGTTTGGCTAATGTTTCCAGAATTAAATTGAAAAGAATTGGTGATAGTGAACATCTTTGTCCTGTTCTTGATTTTAGAGTGAAAACTTTCAGTTTTTATTCATTTAGTATTATGTTGGCTGTTGGTTTGTCATAGTTTTTTTTTTTTAATCAGATTGAGGTAAAGACCATCTATTTCTGTTTTCTGTAGGGTTTTTATCATGAATGAGTGCTGGACATTGTCAAAAGCCTTTCTTCATCTACTGAAATGATCATGTGGTTTTTGTCTGTGGCTCTGTTGATATGATGTATTACATTTAATGATTTGCATATATTGATCCATCCCTGAATCCTTGTGATGAATCTCACTTAGTCATGGCATATAATCTTCTTGATAATTTGGTGCATTCATTTGCTAGTATTTTCTTCAGGATTTTTGCATCTATGTTCATTAGGAAGATTGGTCTATGGTTAGTTGTGTCTTTCTCTGGTTTTGGTAGAAGTGGGTTATGAAAAACTGTTTCCCTTTCAATTTTACTCTATAGTTTGAGAAGTATTTGCATTAAATCTTCTAAATTTATTGTAGAATTCAGTTGTGAATATCAGCCTTTCTTTGTTGTAATTTTTAATTACATCTTAAATTTCACTGATATTATGTTGCTTATAATGTTTATAACATCAATTCAGTTGTAGAAATTCACACATATCAAGGAATCTGTCTATTTTGTGTATATGTTTTCCATGCTATGAGAGTAAAAATTTTCAAATTAAGTATTGATGGTCACCTGAATTTTTCCACAGGATCTATAGTAATTTCACCCATCTTATTCCCTATTACATGAATTTGATTTTTGTTTCTTTTTTGATATTTGGTTAATAGTTTATCAATTTTCTTTACCATTTCAAAGTAACAACTACTCAATTCATCAATCATGTTAATTTCTGCTCTGATCTTTATAATTCCCTCCCTTTTTTTGAGATTTAGGTTTGCCTTGATCTTTATTTTGTAGAATATCATGGTATGGCATTAGCTTATTTGTGATTGTGTTTTCCTGATTTGAGAGTTCACTGCTATAATTGTTTCTGTGAGGACTGCATTTATTGCACCCACAGATTCTGGTAAATTGATGTTGCCTTTTGATTTGATTGTAGATATTGTTTAATTTGCTACCCATTGATTGTTTGAGAGGGTGTTATTTAGTTTCCATGTGTTTATGGTGGTTTTGCAGTCATTGATTTCCAATTTCATTTCACTATGGTCAGACACTATCCATAGAATAATTTCAATTCCTTTGCATTTAATTAAACATGTTCTATGGACTACTATATGGTCTATTTTAAAGAATGTGCTATGTACATGTGAGAAAATGTCTATTCTGATGTTGGGTGAAGCACTCTGTAAACATCTCCTAATATTTGTTCGCAGTTTGTCTTAATTCTGTTACTTCATGACTGCTTTTGTCTAGTTGATCTATCTCTTCCTGATAATGGGGTGTTAAGTTTCCCTATTGTCATTGTGTCATTAGTTATTTTACATTTCATGTCTATCTATATTTGTCTTATATAGTTGGTTGCTCTCATATTTGGTATATATATTTTTATGATTGTTATCTCTTCCTTTTGTGGGTTTTCCCTAACAGGTATGTAGTGATCTTTTTTTATCTCTTATTTTTAAATTTATTTTAATATTTATTTATTTATTTATTTATTGTTTATTTATTTACTTACTTACTTACTTGGTACAAGGTCTTGCAACACAGCTCAGACTAATAGTGATCCTCCTTTCTCGGCCTCCTCAGTTCTGGGATTACAGGAGTGCACTACCATGCCTGGTTTCAGTGGCCAGTATGGCACTCATGGGCTCAGAGCTGGACGGCACGTGGTAGTAGAGATCAAACTTAGGACCTTGTGCTTTCTAATCAGGCACTTAGACCACTGAGGTATCACCCCTCCCTTTCTTCATCTCTTTTGACTATTCTTAGTTTGAAGCTCACAGTCAGCAATGAGAATAGCTGCCCCTGCTTTTTTCTGGGTTACTGTCATGTGGAGAATTGTTCTCCATCCTTTGACTTTATATGAATTTCCTTTTGCGTTAAATGTGCTTCTTGTATATAGCATATTTTTGGATTTTCTTTCTTTCTTTCTTTCTTTCTTTCTTTCTTTCTTTCTTTCTTTCTTTCTTTCTTTCTTTCTTTCGGCTGGCTGGAGTTGTGGGGATTGAAACACAGCAACCTGAGGCTGACTGCTTTGTTGAAGCAGCCACTTAAACAACTGAGCTAAGGGGCAGGCCCCTTGGATTTTCTTTCTTGAACCACGCTGCCAGTCTGTTTGTTTTGAGTGATGAATTGAGGCCATTTCCATCAATAGTTAAAACTGGTATATATTGGCTTATCTTTGCCATGTTATTTTCCTGTTGTTGGTTCTCTACTTTTCCCTTCAGTTTAACTGTTTGTCTTGTTTCTTGGTTTGTTTCTGTTGCTGTTCTTGGAATTGTTGCCATCTTTGTCTCTTTCTAGAATATCTGTCAATGTTTCTGTAGAGTTGGTTTGGTGATTATGAATTTCTTCAGTTGTTCTTTGTTGTGGAAGTATCTTATTTATCCATTAACTTTGAAAGATAGTTTTTCAGGGTACAACAATCTGAGTTAGAAGTTGTTTTCTTTTTTTGGTGGGGGGGAACCGGGGATTGAACTCAAGCCCCTTGCGCTTGCCAGGGAAGCGCTTATTCTCCTGAGTCATCTCTCCAGCCCCTAGAAGTTGTTTTCTTTCAGGACTTAAAATATTTCACTCCAAGTTCTTCTTCATTTCATAGTTTATGTTGAGAAGTCTTCTATGATTCTTTTGGGCCTATCTTTACAAATGATCTGTTTCTTTTCTCTCAAGCTTTTAATAGTCTGTTTTTTGTGATGAATTTCTGGGATCTTGTGCCAAATTGCTGGAATCTTGATCATTACATCTCTGGGTGTGGACTTACTTCGGTTATCTCACTTGTCCCTATGTCGGATTTTTTTTCCATGCTTGGGAAATTTTCTGCTATTACTTCTACAAATCACCTTTTTATGTCATTTTCATTGACTCTTGCATTTTTGTGGATGCCTATCAATATATATTTTTGCATCATCTTGGAGCTGTTGAATTGTTATTTCCTGGTTTATTATTTTTAAGAGATCTTTCCTTTCATTGTCACTAGGTAAACAATGTCTTCAAGGTCTGAAAGTGTATCTTCAGTTTCATTAAAACAGTTTTGTCAGCTTTCAATTGAATGTTTTTTTTTTAACTTTCTTTTTTTTTGTGGCAAGCTCAGCCCGCCCTGGAGATGGGGCTGGCCAGCATGAGGTGCCCGGGGATTGAACTGTGTTCCCTGCGTTATGCCTAAGCTTGTGGATTTTTAATTATGTATATATTTTATTGAATCTGATTATTGCATTCTAATACTTTCCTATATTGTTTATTCAGGGTTTTCATCACTTTTCTATGCTCTGCTATTTTTTCAAAATTTATGTCTCCTTTAGTTATGCTCAGCAATTCGTTAGTTATAGTTGCCATTTCTATTTTTACCTGAGAGATTATCTCTAATCTGATTTACTATATAGCCTTCTGGAGTTGTTTCTTTACTACAGTTTCCATCATTTCAGAAATTTCAGGTGTGTTTACTTCTAATTTCTTCTTTATTGATGTCTCCTGGGCTTATTCTGGTAGATTGGAATCTGAGATTACATTTTGCTCTTTCTTCTTCACATTTTCTATTTCATAAAGAAATTTTTATTTGTTTTCTGTGATAAACCTTGTGATTTGTTGGTAGCAGGTACCTGTATCACTAGTATTAAAGCCTCTCTAGAAAAAGTCTGGTCTTCAGGAATATCTTCTCTGCATAGGATACTCTTAGTCTGTGTCTACACCACAATTCTACCTTCCCAATTAAGTGAGAGTGTAATGCTGGTTTCTGTTTGTCTCTGTCCTCAGTTTTCAGGCATAGGACTGTGGTTATGTTATTACCCCAGAGTTTCCCAATGCTGTTACTGAAGGAAGAACAAGTGATTACAACATATATGACATTCTTCCTACAGCAGTATAATTAGCAATAATGACAGCATAAAAAAATTTAGAAATTTCCAAAATATGGTAATTCTCCGTTTTATACTTTAGACTATAAGGATGCAGTCTATATAGATATATAACAGAACTTATTGTAAATTAGGAGTTTATATACAATGTACTTTCTTTTGTTAGAGTCTATTTATTCTGGGTTCCACTGAACAAGCCGGTTGCCCAGTCCTGGGTATTTCTCACTTTTTTTGTTGTTTTGTTTTGCAGAACCGGGGATTGAACTCAGGCCCTTATGCCTGCCAGGGAAGCACTTATTCCACTGAGCCATCTCCCCAGCCCCTATTTCTCACTTTTGGTGGGGGGACCAGGCCCCTGGGTTCCTCTGACCAAGTTAGTTGTTGAGTTTCTGGAGTTTCCCATGCTGGCTCCCTTCTCATGGTGTAGGGGAGGCATCAGGCCCCTGAGTTCCTCTGGCCCAACTGGTTGTGAGTCCAAGGCACTTTCTCGCTCAGAGCAATTTTGTCTTTGAGTGAGTCCCTCTACGATGGAGTCTAGGGAAGATGTGAAAAATAATGCTTTTAAAATTTATTATTTCCTAGAAGTATTAGATTCTCACCATCTATCATTTTTGCATTTGATCCTGTTGTTTTGGCTTTGCCTTTTGTACAAGAACCATAGCTTTCATTGATCACAAAGAATCGGCATGATGATCTCAGAAGAAAAATCCGTGAAAATATCTATTTCATCTTCAGTGTGAGGTAATATTTTGAACTTTTTCCTCCAAAATCAACAAAATGCTCCAATTCTACACATTTTTAAAATGGAAAATTTGACCTGAATGAATAATAAAATCTTGGGGGCCAGCCAAATAGCTCAGTGGATTCAAGCTCCTGCTTAGGCAGATGCAGCGGCCAGGTTCAGTCCCTGGCATGCTGTGCGGGCCCCACCCCCGGGGTGCACTGAGACAACAATTGAGACTGGGTGTGGTGGTGCGCACTTGTAATCCCAGTTTTTGGGAGGCTGAACCCAGGAGGGTCACTACGAGTCTGATCTATGTAGTGAGACCCTATAGATCCTGTGGACCCTGTCCTAAAATACAAAAAAAAAAAAGAAAAAATGGAAAAGAAAATCTTATGAAAACAAATGATAGGTGAAAATGTAGATTGACAGGGAGAAATGTTGTGCCTCTCACACTATTTAAATCAAATTTAGATTTTTTCCAACATAGTGTAAATGATTTATGAGAAAATAAAAGAAAGACCTTGACTAATTTACTTTATAAACTGCTGCATTAAAAAATAAAGTAGTATGCTTCAACAAATACATTCTCAGACTCATGGACAAATCTGAATATAATTTGACATCAAATGTATATTTATCAGTTTACTCATTCATGTAATGCTAGCTGTCAGGAGGGGAATTACTGAACAGGTAACATACTGGCTGCATTAATACAAAGTGGAGAGAGAAGATGAAGAACCTTAACTGGGTAGGAATGAAGCCAATGAAGTCCTTGACTTTATACAGAAATTGTCAGTGAGAAGGAAAAATTCAATTTTATAATGTTTTGATTTTAACATGGATGAATAGTATGAGTTATTTTTCAGACAATTACTGAGTTAAACTATTCTTACTTACTTCTAAAACACCGCAAGGGATGTCTATAAGACTATAAGTGTACCCTGAATTACCTCCATGCGGGTAAGATTTAAATGTTCTAGGGCAGGTGACATCAGAGTTATTGATTAGATAGATGTATTAAACTTGGATCTCTAGTTTTTTATGCATATTATATAGGTATCTATAGATTACCTATTAGCATTGACATTATTCAAATATGGGAATATCTTGGTGAAAGAAAAAGTCCTTGTTTTTAGTGCTAGCAAGGCATTGAGCAAATATACATTGAACACCTACAGTACCAGTAATTATCAGCCGAAATTAAAAAATAAATGCTTGAACAAACAGGCCAAAAAAATAAAAGAATAACTTTCCATGATGTGTTTGTGTGGACGCAAATGTAAGGTATTTGCCTTAGCAGGGACGGCCTGACATTAAAACAGGTGTGACTTCAGACAGTTCACTGGGGGAAGATGAGGGGGTCGCTTCTAATTAATTCACTGTCTCCTCACAGAAATCTGCCATGTGATCACCAATTGAAAATGAGTCAAGATAAGAATAGATGCTGAAGATTTAAAGACAGAGAAGATTCGAAGGTTTGCAATAGCCATGAATGACAATGAGAACAGGAGAATGAAGCATCTCAAGAAATGGCACGAGTTCTTGCTGAAATTTGTGCTCCTTATTTTGGCCAACTGATAAAGGGATTTAGTGTTGATGGTGTTGTGTTCCCAAACCCCAATCATATTCTTCTGCAATGAGATATTAGTGAGTAAAGTTTAACTAATACTAGAAGTTACAACCAAGAAAGTAAGATGAAGGAAGGTAAGGGTATGTTTGTATAGGGTTATGTGTGAAGATACAATTATAGTGGTGGATCATAGAATTCATGCTGGGGATAGAAGATGAAAAAATATGGATAGAATGATGGATAGAGAAAGGTTGTATTTTAATAGATGGAGACCCTACAAATTCAGGAATTGTAGAGATGAGAGCTCTAGGGAAAATGAACTTGAGAATCAAGAGAAAGCTGTCTGAGAGTCAGGCATTTGAAATTGTGATGACTGACATGATGCACTAAGGTAAAGAGAAATTCTAAGGTGAAATTCTCCATTCTTGAAGTTATAATAAATCACCTAATCTGATTGTTAAGAAAAGTGGTCACCTACCTCACAGTCGAGAGATTCAGTAACATGGCACTGGATTCCTAGTGAGGGCCCCCTTCTGGATGCTTAATATCATGATAGAAAAGAAAAATGAGAGTGGGCTCCATGCATAAGAGGCCTTGTGCATGGGGTGGCCTCACCTTACAACAACTCAATTCACAACCCTAGTGATTCACTCTATGGGCTCAGCATTCATCCTTGCTGTGCATGACCCCTCCATGGACATAATTCCCCTTACTGAGGTCATGTGACTAAAGGTTCCTCCACCTCAACAGCACCACACCAGGGAACAGACTTCCAGCACACAAACACACCCAAATCATAGCAGGAACCAATCTGGGAAAGAGGTAAACCTGATGGAGATTTCAGATCAAAGAACACAGACTGAACTCATGTCTTATAATAGATTTTGAAAGAATTAAGATCATGACTAGTACAGGTAAAAAAGAAAGAAGACCTGATGTGCCAGGGAAGTGATCAGATGGTGTGAACAGGGGAAGAGCAGTGGCAGGAGTGAGCTAAAGAAGACACTACAATATGCAGCATCTGTCCTGCATCATGGACATCATCCTAAGTACTTTAAGCCTAGTGAAACGAAAGACATCATACTGGGCAAGTGCTAATAATAATAATCTGTGAATGCTGGATCTTTAGAGCTTCTATGAGACTAGCCACTGGATATAAGAAAGGCAAAGCTTCTCTCTATGAACAAAGAGAAGGTATGTGCTTGTTCCAGTTATGAAAATGGGATGAAGATGTTGGATCCAGCAGACAAAATTGTGAAGAGAACGGGTTGCTGCTAGGCTGGGAGGCCACAGAGCGGTTTTGTCAGAGAATGGATGAAAATGTGGAACAGAGATATATTTGGGTACTTTACAGTGGTGACTTAAAAATAATTCTTTTTCTTCTTTTCACAAGATATTCAGAAAAAAACCCTTTGCTTACTTGTTTGCTAGGTTGGATTTTTGTTTGGTGATACAATAAGGTACTGAGACAGTCACATAAGGGTTACCTGATCACAATTTTAATTCATCTTATAAGGGTATTTTTGGCACCTTAATTACAGATAATTAAAACTTAGAGAGGATCAGTGATTTCCCAAATGCTATAGAGTTTATAAGTAGAAAAGTTGAGGTCCAAAAGTAAATCTGTAAACCTCTGGCTGACACTAACGTCGCCTCTCCTGACTGACGTCTTATACTTGTCTCTTGCATTCTCAGGGTTTCTGCATCGTTGTCCGATGGCTTCTGTTAGGTGCATCCAATGAATGTACTTGTTACTGTAGTATAAAATCTTTCCATATTACTTCACTATAATATGCAAATCTTTAGTAATACTGTGAAAAAGGAAACCTTGTTATTTAATCAAATATAAACTTACTAAATCAAACTTACTAAAAACACTCAATACAATGTGATGTTGTAAATCATTGCCTCTCCGGTATTTTCCATTTCATTTTACTTGTTTCATGTCATAGGAAACTGTTTTAAACATACAACATACAAATATCATAGGAAACTGTTTTAAATATTCACTATTTTAAAACGTTAATTTTCCAGCGCAGAGTGCCTCTATGAAGAGATTCTGTACCAAACTCGGTTTGATGTCATTGTTAGAAGTCTCAGAATAGCGGTGAGGTGAATATTTTCAAGCCCCCACAGCAAGGGTCCGCCCTGGTACAGCCACACGACATCTTCGAAAGGTGCCCTCCACCCTCACACTGAGCTCTGACGCAGGGTCTGTGCAATGGCCCGACGCCCAGCCTCAGGCTCTGTGCTCAGGTGGCAGCGTCAGCACCTACGGCCAGCAGTGCCCGGCCTCGGACCACAAGCAGCCCTTGCTTCCAACCCACGTTAAGCGCTATTAAGTTTAAGTTCCAGTGCTCTCCAAGAAAATGTTATTTCTTCACATTATTAATCGTAAAAAGAAATTCGTGGGAATTAAAGACTCATGTAAGGAATTCATCTTTCTGTTTTGAAAAAAACAGAATTTAATAGGAAGTAAAATTCTATCTTTTTCATAAGATCAAAATAAAGAACAGTTCAAATTCTTACTATGTGTACATATACTAGGATGGTGCAAAGTGACAAAACTTCATCTATTTAGTAAATGCCAGCCAGCACATTACCATTGCTAATAAGCATATTTCTAAGTCTTCTGTACATTAGCTCACTTAGATCCTAAACCAACAATGAAAGTTTTTATTATTACCATTTCATACATGAGATAATTAAGGTAGAGAGAATTTAAATAAAGTGTTCAGGGTCCCATGTTATGAAATGTTGGAACAGGGATCCAAAACCAGGTAATCTGGCTCCAGGGTTGCTGATCTGCTTCCTCTTAAGGTTCACCTGGGGTGAAGGCCAAGCTGCCAATCAGACAGAGCCCTGTTTCCTCATGTTTCTGCCAGTTACTCCTTCCATGACCTTGGGATCTTTACTCAGACTTGATCTGCCTCATTCACCCGACTGATAAAACAATGCCAACACCCCTTCCAGAATGTCTGATCATCTGCGGAGTCAATCAAGACCTTAGTTCATGGCCTAGAGCACCTACAAACAATTATTGTTTTATTAGTGTTGAGAATAAAAATCTGCCTAAGAGAACTGCACTTTATTCTCGACCATAATGTGGGCTCAGTGTTTCCAACAAACAGTTCAGTTAACTGCACAAGGTCAAAGCTTCACTGTGAGTGTTTTTATTGGCGCACCCAAGATGAAGTAGATTTTCTCTTTCCACCACAAGTCACTATTTTAGATATAAGCCTTGGTTTCAGAGCAAGCAGGAAACTACAGTGCAATCTTGTGGTGCTCAAATGGTTTACTCTGTCTGCATTTTCATCTATCATGAATGCAATGGAAATAGTAATTTCAAAGGCTTCCTCCCCTCTGCATAATGCCATGAAAATGTAGGGTTATTTGGGGGGGGGGCTTGTATTTTCATAAGAAAATAAAACCTAACTGTTCAATAAAATTTAGCCTTCTGGGATATTTCATAGTTTCCCCCAAGTTTTATTGAAAATGATATTTGTTAATTAAATTGACAAATGTTTGAACTTTAATTTTATTTGCATCTTGGGGTCTAGTGCAGCATAGTAAAGCACACTGTCCTGGACATAGGTAAGTAGAGGCCTGGAAAGGTCCTGAAAAGCAGTATGGCATGGATCCAAGTGCCTGGCAAAGGGCAGACCAGACAGAAAGAAAACGGTCGAGTCACTCACTGAACCCAGACACTGTAGCCTCAAAGGATCAAGGACATCTGTGACACTCTTATGGGATTATCAAGAGGCAGACAATGAGGCTGAAGAGAGCCTTGCAGACAGAAGGAAGAATACAGAGGAAAATGCCCCGCAATACTAAACATAGTAATGAGACTGTGCTCATTTTGAGGAAACCCACATTCTTCAGTAAATACTAAGAGCCTATAGCAAATTTATTTGTTCATTTCCTTCATTTTCTCACAAATCAAATTTTTTTTTGCTGTAATTTGTATTGCAGTGCAGCTCAGGATTTAGCTACTGTAACACAGCCAGATTTGGCACATTTGGGGACAGGTGTTCATGTTACTGGCTTGTTCCAATATGAGCTGGAAAATGAATGTTTTAAATATAATTAAATTGCACATTTGGGCTGGTGAGATAGCTCATTAAGCTTAGGCAGGCGCAGGGGACCATGGTTCGATCCCAGCACCACATACCATGACAGCTCTGCCCTCAGGACCGGCTGAGCCACCCCCTCCCCCCAAAAAATTACACATTTAGAAAGACTATAAAAAGTTAAAGATGCTTTTACTATTGTGAATTGTGAATTTTATTTAAAACAGTATAAAAAGACAGGGCCGGCCAAATAGCTTAGCGAATTAAAGCACCTGAAAGTAGGCACAGGGGTTGGGGTTTGATCCCCAGGCCTGCCATGCCAGCCCTGCTCCTGAGGACCGCTGAGATGGCAGTTGAGACTGGGCGTATGGCATGCACCTGTAATCCCAGCTCTTGAGAGGCTGTCAACAGGCGGATTACTATGAGTCCAATCTAGTAGTGAGACCCTGAACACCCTGTAGACCCTTCCCTAAAATTAAAAAAAAAAAAAAGACGGATAAGAAAGCATGATATATTTAACTTACATGCTGATATTTGAAAGGTAAGGCAATAAAAACTTAGGTTGTGAAAAACGATTATATTCCTCAAACATTTATAACAGATCATTGTATTTATAAGCAAGACTAGTGCCACACGTTGTTTCTTAGAATCAATGATTATGGACAAAAAGTTTAACAAATAGTAACTGAATTTAATTAGTTGCCTTATGTGACAAAATGACCTCAGCAAAAAAGATATTTAAATTTTAATTAGAAAAATGAAATTCTCTGGAAAGAAACTTCAATTGCCCGGGAATGAGTTTGTCTATTAATGTGCTATGTGAGAAAGGAAGGCATCTATTTTCGCTTTGAGAACTTTCCCTTGTCCTGATGCCAACAGCAGCTAACATTTCCTGTCCCTTTTAAAGGATAACAAAGATCAAGAGTTACATAAGCACTGTAGTAGAGAGACACAAATAAATCTTGATGTGTATTTACATAATATTGCGGTTCAGGATTTACTTGATATAATACATTCAGATGAATTACACTTGAATACTTCCTGCAAGTACAGACAGAAGTCTTCAAAATCTAACCATATTTCATTCAAAACACCATTCTGTATGGTTATCAATTCTTCCTGTGAGTTTTCTGGTGCTTTTGTTGTCTGGCTGACCAAATCCCTTTCCAAATTAAGAGCAGTGATGTGACAGCACCACTTAGTCCAGGGCTTATTGATTCTTCCGTTCACGCAGAACTCAGAGATGTCAGACACATTTTATGCTATTAAGTGGTAAGCTATCAAAATATGGAAAGTACAATCAAATAACAAAATCTAGACTTGCAAAAGCATGTGCTAGGATAATCCTAATGATATACCTCAAATGTGTGGAGATTCATTTCACACAACTAGGACAATTTAACAATAATTTGTGCATATTAAATAATTAATAATTTTTAATTTTTAAAGAGAATACAAAAATAGTAAAAAAAACAATAGAAACAAAACGGAATTTTGCGAAACAAAATGATAGGAATTCAATAATGGTGGTTACATTGTATATTGTTGTCTTCAAATTAGTTCTTCAAAGAGCCGGCCAAATAGCTTAGAGGATTAAAGCGCCTGCTTAGGCAGACTTAGGGGCCAAAAGTGCCTGCTGTGGTGGCCCTGCCCTCGGGGTACACTGAGATAATAATTGAGTCTGGGAGTGGTAGCACATGCCTGTAATCCCAGTTCTTGAGAAGCAGTAAACAGGAGGATCACTAAGAGTCCAATCTATGCAGTGAACTCTGTAGACCCTGTGGACTCTGTCCTAAATACACACACACACACACACACACACACACACACACACACAATTAGTTGTTCAGATTACCAGATACAAGTCTGTAAAATAGGTTTAAAAAATCTAAAAATTAAAAAGAAGAGAGAAAAACTTTAAGCATTAGCTGCTTCTTTCAATAGACCAGCACACCATTATTCAAGCTATCATGTGTATAAACATATATCTTTCTTTCTTTCTTTCTTTCTTTCTTTCTTTCTTTCTTTCTTTCTTTCTTTCTTTCTTTCTTTCTTTCTCTCTTTCTTTCTTCTTTCTTTCTTTCTTTCTTTCTTTCTTTCTTTCTTTCTTTCTTTTTCTTTGTCTCATCCAAGTGAAATCACTTTGATATATGTGTGTACTCATTCTCTAGAACTTAGAACTTAGAAGTGGAGTTAGGGCCATAGAAATGGCTCAGTAGAATAAGCCCTTGCCTGGCAAGTGCAAGGGCCTGAGTTCAATCCCTGGTTCTGAAAAGAAAAAAAAAAAGAAAGAAAGAAAAAGAGAAAGAGAAAGAAAAAGTAAAAAAGAAATTAGCTTAAATCTGCTATAGGTGGAGATAGGTATATAAGAAAGGATGGTTCAGAGAATAGAGGGATAATTATATTAAAATTTGACAGCCTTACCATCACAAATGAATTTCAGTAAGTCACCTAATTTGTCACTGCTTAGGGTTTGTGACTCTAACTTTATGCTCATCATTTTCATCATAAGCCTGTAGACTTCTTGAGCCAAATTCTCTATACATGCAGTGCCACCTGTCTCTGGGATTTGAGTCTTGGCCACGTCTTTATTTAGCCATAGAAGGATTGGCAATGGTTCCAACATTTTGATCACAAGGTGAAGCCATTAAAACTCATGAACTTTCTCGGGGATCCTTAACACAATTTTATTTTCATTTTTAGATTAAATATAACAAGTGAAATTATCTCATCTGTCCATCTCAGAGCAGATTTATCAAATCCTAAAAGATGCTGAAGAAAAGGAGTCCTAGAGGAACAAGACCCGTGGACCATGGGGTTTGTTGAGAGGGATAAAGCGCTATGGAATGATTGCTAATGCAGCGTCTGCAAGACAGGCTGTGTTGGAATATGTACCTGTGATACAAAAGGAACATGTGAGGAAACTCCTTGTTACTCAGCAAAATATCACAAGTGTCCAAAGTAGGCATGATATTAGGAATTAATTCAGTATTTTAAACTTAAAAAAATAGATTTCTAGAACGTTTTTACATATACAGAGCAACAACAAAAAGTTTTTAACCTTAAAATTCAAACAATAGCACTATAATTACAATCATTACTGGTGATGATTTACTTTGGTGACGTCAAAGCTCAGAACATATGCATTTATGAAGTGATTGACTCTAGCATAAAGAATATCTTCTTTTAATTAATGATGGAAAAACCCTTATGTAGAAATATTGCTTGCCATCAGGCACCTGTATTAATATGTCAGAATTGAGATTATGATTGACAATTAATATACAGAACCAAAAAAGACTGGTTTCAACTATAAAAATTGTAGGGCCAGTGAGATAGCTTAGCAGACTAAGCCCCTGCAGGGATCAGGGTCGAGCCCCCGTATGCCATGCCATATCAGCCCCGATCCCAGGCATGCTGAGCTGGCCACCAGGACCAGGCATGGTGATGCATGCCTGTAATCCCAGCACTGAGGAGGCTGAAAGCAGGAGGATCTCTATGAATCTGAGCTGTGTAGTGAAAACCTGTACCAAATACATAAATTAAAAAAAATTCTTTCTGAAATTTTAACATGGTGAATTCATGTATATAACTCTTTTCTCAGGAACACAATTAAAACTATGTGTAAGAGATAGAACTGTATAAACTCATACAACTTGATGATAGGTAATGTTGCAAATATTGTGAGTGGAGATATTAGCAGAGTAAAAGGGGATGGAGAGGTTAGCAGAATAAAGTTAATGGAATAAGACCAGTGTGAATGAAGCAAGCCCGTCATTGCCTTAGAACCCCAGATACAGTCTTCAGGTATTTGAAAAGAGATGAGTAAAAACAACTGAAAGCATGGAAGTTGGTTGAATGTCCATATAAGGAATGTTTCTTCTCTCTAACCCCTTTATGGTTATCCTATGACTATCTTTTAGGTAAACAGGATACTAGAAATCATTTTGGAAATGAAATGAGAAATCCCCAGATCTCAGTTAACAGATGATCTGGAAAGCAGGAAGGGCTCCTATCTAGGGTGGAGAGGATTTCAGTGTGGGTCCACATATCAAAGGTTGAGACTCTCAGCTCCTCCATGCTCTTTGGCTATAACCACATGAATGGACAAGGATACAATAATCCTCGGATTACACCTCTGAAAGGATTCTAGAGGACCCTCACTAGGATAAATGACCAAGAGTTAGAGAAAGCTCAGGGATAATATTTGGAGCCGGTCCCACCTTCAAATGAAACTCCCTCATCCCCAGTTATCATGAG
>NW_004524610.1:16817335-16821978 GCF_000260255.1 Octodon degus
TATATGATATGGACAGACAATTGAGGAAAAGTTCCTATATAAAGGAAAGAAATTAGAAATTATGGGTAGAAAGATTAATTAGAAATTGAAACAATAATATAGGAAGAAATTTATTTTAAGAATTGTAGTGTTATCAGAAATATAAAAGGGTGGGCCAGAAAGATATAGCTGAGTGGCATGAGTCCCTGCCTGCCAAGCACAAGGCCCTGAGTTCCATCCTTGGTATAAAAAAAAAAGGAACAAAAATATAAAAGGAAATTAATCTATCAACTAAAAGTTTTTTACAAAAGTAATAAAGAATCAATGAGAGCTTTCAGAAGCTGAAAATAGTGTAAGTGAAAAAATTCAACAGAGTGTTTCAATAGTAAAGCTGACACCAACTATAAGACTCTTAGGAGAATAGGTAGGAAAAGATTGATGACATTGACTTGGCATTGAATTCCTTAAATTCAATGATACTCAAACTGCAGGCAACAGTAGTAAATATAAATTGGATGTCAATATAAAACAAAAAGTTTCATCAAAAAAATTAAGAGAGCAGTTGAGTTTTCAGAGATAAAAACAGAATGGGGTTTTCACAGTTGAGTAAGGAGGAAAATGGGGTGCTGCTGCCTAGTGAGTGTGGCTCTGGAGTTGGACCGGATTTTGGGGTGTAGGCTGTACCATAGGTGTGAATGTCCTCAATGGTACTGAGCTGTAGTTTTTAAAAGATTAGAATGATAAACACAGTATGAATTTTATCACAATCTCATTTTTTAATTAAAAAAAGACAAATAGATGAAAAACAAATGGGGAAAAATTCAATCACCATAGAGTCAAATTAAGAGTCAGTTAGTATAATCCAAAAACCAGAGAAACTTTTTTAAAAAAGAAAATCATTAAGGAAACAGTACAGGAAAATTCTCCTGACCTGAAAGATATGATTTTTTTTTAGATGAATAGAGCTCTCAGGATACCCAGCACAGCTCAAGGGGGAAAAAAGACCCTGACACTACTCAATCACTGGGTCTCCTAAAGCAGACCCTAAAATTTTCTGCAGAGGGTGAGAAGCGAGTCGTATAAAATATCAAGAACCAAAATATCCCTCGTATTCTCATGAGCAACATTATATTTGAAGGTAGAAGCCAGGGATTAACAAGACCTTTCAACATTCTAAAGAAAATGATTTCTACACCAGAGCCTTATAACATATGCAAATATGAAGCAGGTGGGAGGGTGAGACACAGGCATCTTCAAGCACGCAAGTGCTCACAATTTGTTCTTCCTATTTATATCTTTAAGTAAGTTTGGGGATGTTCTAAATCAAACTTGGGCTATAAACTAAGAAAGACAAATTATTTTAGGGGGGATTGTTTTTGATACTAGGAATCGAACTCATGCTTTCCAGGCAGGTGCCATGCCCCTGGGCTATGTCCCCAGCCCAGGAGATAAATTATTAAAAGTAGAAAATCCATCAGAGGAGAGAGAAAAGAGAAGTCCCGAGACCACAGGGGCTAGTTGTTACTTGTACAGAAGCAAGAGAGAAAAGGAGTACAGGAGACAATACCTGTAAGAAAAGGACTAGTTTATAGAATTCTGGATGATTAGGGGTGGAAAATGATGATGAAAGAGATTTTATTTATTTATTTATTTACCCAATGTTTTATTTAGAATAAGTTTATGAAGCCTACCTTATAATTATAGTTATTAATATGTGTTACATTATTTAAAAGCTACTATACTCGGAGTAGATTTGAATGTTCTTCCCACAAAACTGTTACATAACGTTAGTTAGCTTAATTGAACCATTAAATGTTGTGCCAAAGCATCGTGTTGTACTTGATAAATATATATGATAATTTTGAAAATTAAAAATAAAAAGAGGGCTGGGGACATAGTTCAGTGGTATAACTCTTACATAGCATGTGTAGAGACTTGATTCACTCTCATCTCCGTAAAACCTTAAGCTTGGATAAAACATACACGATATATAATGAGGAAAAAGTACCTGTTTACAATGCACAAAGAACATCCATTAATCAACAGAGCAAACCAAATAGGACAAAAGGCAGCTATGCAAAAGACAAACACAGGCACTGCACAGAAATACAAACAAAACTGGCAGCAAGTACATTTTCAAAGGTGTCGTCACATTAATCATCAGTTGAATGGCAATGTAAAATACGATGGACTGCTCTTTCTAGAAAAACATAGTGGCAAAATTGAAAATAAAACTCACCATGCACTCTTTGAGGCTACAGTAAATGACACAGTCTAGGTGTGAATGGCAAATAGTACCAATCTTATGAAAAATACTTACAGTAACTATAAAGATTCCCAATAGATTTTTTAATGTATTTGATACAGGGTCTCACTACGCAGCTCGGACTCATAATTCTCCTGTGTTCAGCCTCTCCAATGCTGGATTTCCAGGCATGAACCACCACGCTAGGCCTTGGTGGCCAGTTTAGTGCTTCCAAGGGTGGGGCTGGTATGGCATGTGGTGCTGGGGATAGAACCCCGGTCCCTGCGCTTGCCTAAGCAGGTGCTTAGTCCACTGAGCTATCTCGCTGGCTCTTCCCAAGGGAATTTTATTGGAAGACCAAGTATCCCCCTTCATGTAGAAATTCATTCATAGGAGCATTAATTATCGCAAAATATATGAAACAACTATCAATAGAGTTTGAAAGGAATAAACTGTGACTTAGTCATGTAATGAAGTACCATGTGAATAAAGTGAAGCACTACTGAGAGAGAGACAATTTTATCAACAAAACACACTGAGTATTTTAGATATTTGTTAAGCTTTCAATAAGAAACCAGAAACTTTTAGAATATTACGTGTATTTGTGTATATTTGTTTTATTTACAAAATTCTGTGAGTTTCCTATAGAAGATCAAATAGCTTAATGGAATGGAGAGACAAATAAAAGACTTCTTAACATATAATTTAGGTCCAGGGAGATAGCTCAGTGGAATAAGTGCTTGCCTGGTAAGTGCAAGGTCCTGAGTTCAGTCTTTGGTACCACACACACACACACACACACACACACACACATATATATTTTTATTTTGAAAATATGAGTAGGTTACTTACTTGAGAAATGAAATATCATTTTACATCTAGCGTATTCACAAACATCATACAGATCTAAATATTATCCAGCACACAGCGCAAAGAAAACTTTTATGCCTACAGAACGGATAGGAGTAGATATTAAACATTCATATTGCAGAAATATTTGGCAACTTATTGTAAGATGAATCAGGCGAGTGCTATATAACCAATCAATTGCATTCTCAGGTTCATGTATTAGAGTGAGATTTCCTAACTCAGTATCTAATTAGGTCCACAGTTAGATTTCAGACCTCCTCCACTGTGGATGGCAGAAACAATTACAGCTTTAACTGCCATTCAACATATTCTTCAGCTATCAATTTATCATTGAAGATAAGTAATCACAATGTTAATAGTTTCACCCTATCCACAAAAGAAATTACAACATTTTAATTACACTGAAGCTGCCACAAGCATCTTTATAGAGGTTTTGTACTCCAATTGCTTCATTGAAAGTAGTAGGGCAGTTATTAGGTGCATCACTGCATTTCATGTGGCCATACCTTCCTGTCTCCAAGCACTCCTGGGACTTTATGCCCTCTACTACCTGTCACCATGCTTACCCCACCACACAGTGAAGCTGTGCGTTCTCACAGTGTTAACCAAGCTAGCTATGCTGCTTTTCACTGTCCCCTGTCCACAGTACTCTGTTAACTAATACAACAGAAAGCGATGAATTGTTTTCACAGAGACTAAAATTTAAGTCATTGTCAAGAGCAACTCTAGCACATGAAAGGTCATAAACCTAAAAATAAAGACACTCAATCGCAATTGTGCACGGAACCCTTAAGAGTAATCATGATACAGCGCGGCAGTACTTACCTTTTTCCTCATGACTGAAACAGAATGCCTGAGGGGCGCCCAAAGTTAAGGAAGCAAAGGTTTAGGTAGCTCACGGATTGCACAGGTTTTAGCTCATAGCTGGCTGGCGCTGAGGCAGGGTGGCATGGTACAGCAGCGGAGCAGAGGAGAAGCAGCTCGTGGAGGCAGAAGGCAGCAAAGCAGAGAAGCAGCAAAGAGACAGCAAGCGAAGTCAGCAGCCCTCGTGCTGCCCCTCGTATGCTATCCGGGCTGTACGTCCCTAGCAGAGGCAGCGCTGAGACCCAGGGTGGGCCTTCCCATCACCCACATGCAGAACTGTGCACAGCAATCAGTGGGTTAATTTAGTAAGCACACAGCCTTGACCCCAGCACAACGTACTCAATCCCAGTGTCGCACACTATCCAGCCACCACTATGACTGCATGAGGCTTTGGAGGGACTTCTAGACACAAGCCATAACACAATCACTTGCTAAAAAGAAAGAGGAAGGGGTGATTATAATTAACACTGTGGGAGATTTTTTTAAAAGCTTGTAACACTGTTCTATAATAAACCTCACTGGTTAATGAAATGAATGATCTATGACATGCAACAAAACAGCTGATTTGCACAAACATTAAATTAAGTGAGAGAAGTCATGGAAGAATTTATATAGAAGCCCATAAAATTATGTAAGTAAACTGAAAATTGTTTCTAATGATATATAATGTATATAACTTGTAATA
>NW_004524610.1:16833498-16834825 GCF_000260255.1 Octodon degus
ACTCTGTATATGTCCACCAAGTCCATTTGTTTCAAGCTCTGGTTCAGTTCTGTTATTTCTTTGCTAAGTTTTTGTCTGGTTGACCTATTTTTTGGAGATAAGGGTGTGTTAAGGTTTCCTGTTAAAATTGTGGTATTGGATATTAGATTTTTCATGTCCATTAAGATTTGCTTTATATAGTTGGGTGCTCCCCTGTTTGGTGTCTAAACCAAGTTTTGAAGTTGTGGCTTGGTTTATCTAGATTGCTTACATTACGATGCCGGTAGAGAAAAATCAGTTAATTACAAACTTGTTAACCTAAAAGAAGTAGAACTAAAAATGTAGAAAATACTCAACTTGTCCATATTATGAAAAAATAATCTTTTTTAAGACAGAACACAGACAAGGCCAAATTTGATAAAGAGATTAATCTAAATAAGCCATCTCCATGAAAGCTAGGAGCTATTCATTGAGAGAATGTGGTGAATATACAGCTATTGAAACACAATCTAACAAATATTTTTGAAGATAATAAGAGACTGAGCCCCAAAACATTTTGGAGTTTACCAGAGCTTACCCTCCTGTCATAATCTCACCTTGTAAAGTCCTGGAGGGGAGGGAAAACAATTTCAAAGAAGGGCCTCCCACTGCCCAGTGCTGCTTCAAATTATCAATTTCACTCCCCACCCTTTTTTGCTGGGCTTCTTGGAAGCTCCAGTTGTGATTCTGCCAGACTTAGACTAAGACAGGAGAGGTTAGATGAGAGGTAAGATGTAAGAACATAATCTTCCATGTAGCTAAAATGAAAATCAAGAATGCATACTAGCCTGTGTTCTTCTGATCAAGAATAAAACAGGAAAATGGAAAAGGGAAAATACAGAAGAGACTGTAGAACAAGGGAAGAACCTTGGAATCTTTTAGCAAATTCTGGGGTGTGGAGGACTCCTTCCAAAGATTCTAGATTCTTGACCTGAAAAGGAAATGAAGAAAGAAGTGCAAAAGGTAGTGAGATTTTACATTTTAAAAAGTAGGAAAATGAACATGCTCTGCAGAGCCAGTGCAGGGCAATTGAAGTAGGAAATGAAGTGCATTCTGCAGGCACTGTGAATGAGAGTGCAGTGGCCAGGAGCTCTATAGCAGGCAATTTCCATGTCTTCTACTCCTTGGGCAGAGGTCAGATCTGGGCTGCCCTTTCAAAAACCTGACTAATTTCCCATGAGACTAGAGATTACTAGTCTTGGGTTCAAGACTCAGATGCTAGTGTCAGTTCTCTGTGATTAAAAGGGCATGACCACTTTCTCGGACAGCTAGCCATACACTAATCTCATTACTAGTCTCTCTCTCTCTC
>NW_004524610.1:16834925-16836393 GCF_000260255.1 Octodon degus
GAACAATAAAGAGCTGCGCAGAAAACCAACCAGTGGTCGCGTCGTTCTTGCAGGCAAGGCCGCGCGCGACACTATGATAGTCATCTTGTTGATTATAAAAACATAGAAATTTGATATTTAGAATTGATTCAATTATAAGGGCATGTTTCAGTAAACTGGGCCTCAGAGTGAGTCTGACCCTTAAGTGCAGATCTTGAGCAATAAATTTATAACGGTGACCTTTGTGCAAGCCACCCAAGCTTGCTTTCAAGTAATGACTTCAAATTGCCGCTGCCATGGCTGGAATTTTATAGGCACAATAAAAATTATGGAAAAATATAACAAGTATTTTAATTAAATATGTTTCACCAACAAAATTAAATTCTATGTATAAAGAAGTCACAACCTTGGCATTATTTTCTTGCAAGTGTTCAATTTAACCGTTCACTTGTCACTACACTTTTCTGCTTTACAAAAGTAGCCACTAGAGGGGAGCACCAACACATCTATGAAGATGCCGTGCCGCTCACCCTGGGCCGAGAGGCAAACCTGGTAGGTTGCTCCAGCGACCACATTCCCAAAGAAGGAAGTTACACCAGCGACTTTCAGGGGAGTGGCAGGGAAGGGCCCTGTTCTGTCGGCCTGAGAACTCTATGTCACAGTGCAGGACAAAGGACGTGGCTTTCACCCAGGATAAAACGCCATCCACAGTGTTTGTATTTGGCTCTGCAGGATAACATGAATATGCACACAAGTTCAAGGGATTCTACCAGAGAAGAGATGAGTTGAATCCACAGAAGTGATGAAGTTGCCTGATTCTTGCTCTTAGAGTTTTGTCCATGTTAATCAAAGCTGAAATAAATTACAAGAAAATTAGACAAGGGAGTACCTTGGGACTCAGGTTAGGAAAACAACGCATTTGTGGTCCCTGGTGGCACACAGATTGGTAAAGACTGGGTATGGTAATATTGATTGTGAAAAAGTTGGTCCGGGTAGTCTGCAGCTGCTCCCAGTGCATGTAATCTCTGATTAGCATGCAAACTCAATCAGCTGAAAGACAACCACAAACTAACTGGATGACAAATTCTTACTTGCAGTAGACATGATTGTTCAATTTAGGTGGCTAAGCAAAAGAATATCTAGCTAACTTATAGCCATTCTTTTTAATTATCTGTGAAGATGGTTTTAGAGGGCATGGACGCATACATCAGTGACATAAGTAAAAAAAAGATCTTGGTGAGCAATTGACAGAGGCACTACCTCTAGCAACAGAGCCAGTGTCTCTCCTGACAGAGAACAACAGAGGAAAAGTGGAAAAGGGAACGTACTCTTTATTTCCTCAAGCTAGACACAAGTCTTCCCCTACCACTGGGTATTAGAACTCCAAGTCTCTAGTGTCTGGACTGCAGGACTTGCTGAATTAGCCTTCAGCCTAAAATGAAGAGTTATAGCATTGGTTTCCATGGTCCTAAAGGGCTTCAAGCTCTCT
>NW_004524610.1:16847528-16855446 GCF_000260255.1 Octodon degus
GCAAATCTTCAGAAAAAAAAAAACCAAACTGCTCTATATGCAAATAATGTGACCTTTTTTTTTTCTTGTTGGGGCCATTTGGTAGATTGGTTTTAAAAAGAGAATAGAGGTTAATCAAAGTAAAGTGAACTCTAAACCTGGCTAAACTGTCTGAGAAAGTGCCCATGGCCTTTTAATCTTCAATGATATGCTACCATGAAGATGATCAATGGCAGATCTTACCATCTTTAAAATGGAAATTATTAAATTTTATTGTACTAATTCATTTATACATACAGCCCTCCTGCCCATGAAGTTGCTATCCATGAGGGACAAAGTATCATTCTTTTGTGTGTGGTACTGGGGATTGAACTCAGGACTCTGCATTGCCAGGCAAATGCTTATTCTACTGAGCTATCTCCCCAGTCCCTAAAGTATCATTTTTATATTCTAATAAAATAAGATGCTTGGTGTATTAGTATACTGAGGCTGATTTAACAAAGTTAACACTGTGTGCTCACAAAACTTACCTTAGTTTGAGTGATCTATATAGATAGCACCTATCTCTTTTTATAGGGATACTATTTCTATTGGTTCAGAGCACCATTTTTACAACTTCACTTTTATTACTTCCGGTCTTAGTCTATGTTCCACTGCAGTAACAGAATACTTGAAAGAGAGTATTGAAAAAAAAAAAAGATTTACTAGGCTTGTGATTTTGGAGGTTGGAAAATTCAAAAGCATGGTGCTAGCCTTAGTGAGGGTCTCTATGTGGCAACATCTTAGCAAAACAGAAGGGCAGAGAAAGTCGGGCAGGAGTGCAAGAAAAAAACAGAACCCACCTTTTTTTCTTTTTTGGTACTGGGGATTGAGCTCAGGGCCTTGTACTTGCCAGGCAGGCACTTATGCCACTGAGCTATCTTCTGACCTAAGAATTTACCTTTGTAAGGAAACTCCCATTGTGGTAAGTCACTCTCATTACAGCAGTCTTAATCTATTCATAAAAGAAGAAACTGCATGACCTAATAATACCTTTTGTCAGAACCCACTCCCCTTAGAACTTTTACATGAGTGATTAAATTTCCAACACATGAACTCCCAGTGACACAATGGAACCACTGTACTTCCTTAGAAATCCTATCTCCAAATACCAAAATAGGAATCTGGGGGAGAGTCACATAGTCGACATCACTCTAAGCCAAGATACCCTAAATTCGCGTCCTCGCATGCACCAACACATTCATTGTACCTCAACAGTGCTGTAAGTCTTAAGTTATGACAGTATCCACTCTAAATCTAAAATCCAAACTTTTCCCTAGTCATCATCTATGTCAGACATGAATGAACTTACAGGTAGGCTTTCTCCTGAAGTAACATTCTGCTCCAGCAGTGACTCTCTAGCAGTGCAAGAGTTATGTGCTTATGAAGGAGCACATAAGAGAGAGAGTTCCATTCTCAAGGAGAGAAACAGGAAAGGAAAGGATGACAGGCTCCACATCAGTCCCAAACTCAGCGAGGTATATGTAATCAAGTCGGAAAGCTTGAGAATCTCCTCTTTGGTTTGTTGATCTTCCTCCCAGAGATGCTAGTGTCCCACCCGTAGTTCTACGAGTCAGCCTCTTGGCCTCAGCTTTCTGTGAAGCCCATCTGGTTTGTTGAAATCCAGGAAGAATGAGCCTTGCCCTCAGGCTTACATTGGGAGTCATTTCTTAATCCTCTGGGACTACTGGAAGGTGCACATTTGCATCTCGGTTGTTTCGAAGGTCCTGCCCTGCTGAGTCCCAGATGTTCCACAGCCTTTTTCTATTCCTTTCTACTCTTCTTCTTGCATCTAATAGTAGCAGTATTTTTGCTGGTGTAATCCACCACCTCCCTAGCAACCATCCAGCTACACTTCTACTCTCTCTAGGATAGTTTCTCATTTTTTGCAATATGGAAAAACTAAGAATTTTCCAGTTCTTCTTAGATTCTGTATTTTTGTGCTTTGCTCTTAATCTCTTCTTCCTTTCTCTTATCTTCTGCTTTTTGTTGCTGTTGTTATTGTTATTGTTGCTTTTGGAGACAGTATCACCATGTATCCCAGTCTGGACTCAAACTCACAATGATGCTCTTGCCTCAGCCTCTGAGTTTTGGGATTGCACCCATGTGCTCTCATGCCTGGCTCCTGCTTTTTTATTTGCTCATGAAGACCCTGCTTGCCCTCTTCATTTTGTTTAGAAATTTCCTTGGCTAGACATCCAATATCATTTTTCACAAACACCCAAACATTATTCAGCCAGGTTTTCTGCTACTTGATTGCAAGATTTTGTGTTTTTCTAGTTTCAAATAACTTTTTACTCATTTCCTCACAATACCAACCTTTATTTTCCATATTTTCACCAACACCGTGTTTATTGGCAATTTCTATATGCTCTAAGAAGGTGAGGCTTTCTCCTTTGCTCTCCTTAGTTCTTCTTGAGCCTCCTGGGAATTATTGACAAAAGTCCCTTTCTAGCAACATGTGTTTTTTCAGTATGCATCTCCAACCTCTTCCAGCCTCTACCTACAACACATCCTAAAACTGCACCCACATTTTCACACGTAGTTACTGCAGTACCATAACATCAAAATTTGTGTTTGTTTGCTTGTGTTACCATGAAAACATCACAGGCTGGATTGTTTGAATAAGAGAAATTTTCTCCAACTTCTGGAAAATGGAAGTCAGATTAGGGTGGGTGTCAGTAATTTCTTTTTTATTTTAAAGAGAATAGAAAAATAATAGATAAGGCATTAGAAATGACACATAAGTCCAATTTAACTCAGCTCCTCCCCTTTGGGTGTCTTTCCAAAAGAACTGAAAACATCATACCACAGTGATGTATGAGCACCCATGTTTATAGCTGCACAATTTGTCATAGCTAATGACAATCCAAATGCCCATCAAGTGAGGAATGGATAAAAAGATGTGGTATTTCTATACAGTGGAGTATTACTCTGGTTTAAAGAAAGTACATTTGCTTTTTATAAAGAGGGCTCTCCTCTCCTTTGTGCTGTGGACTGTTCCTTCCTAGTGTCTTCACAGATCCTTTCCATGGTGTTCATGCACGGGCAGACACGGTGAGTCAGCAAGCACCCTGCTAAGGACACTCAGCTATCTGAGGATAGCCCCATTTATGACTTCATCTAACCTACTCATTTCCTCAGAGGCTTGATCACCACATGGACAACTTCAACGTACCAATTTGGAGGGAATTTAAGCATTCAGTTTAGGTAAAATGCACACAAAGTCATAAACAAAATATGTACAATTATATGTGAATTATAGGTGAATTAATGTAACTGCAAACTAAAAGATGTTAAGGAAATAACCTACTACATGTTTTTATAAGTACTGGCCTTTTTTAATGTTCTTCAAATATTTTTCTCATTTAGTGTTATTTTTAACCACATATATCAAATATAAGTATGTACTAACAAGATGCACTCATTAGAGAGAGTGGTACATACTTGCATGCTTTTTTGAAATTGTAAATGGAGTTATTCTGTAATTCAAAAATGAACTGAAAAGTTCAGTCTTCTTAATAATGAAACTAAAAAGTAGCAGCTAAATATGATGCACATTTGTTTTAATCTGTGCTGATTGCATATAACCTTTCAGGCAGCACACACTAATTAGATTAACCCTTTGCACAGAAAATTTCAATAGATCTAAACAGGAATATACCCAACTACCTAAGATTTTTTATTGGAAGAATTTATAGATCTTGACAAGCTTAGATTTCTTTTGTCTACACCTCAGTTGCTTTCTACCAAGTGACATGAAACAATTAAGTCTTGAAGGAGAAATTTAGTGATGTCTTACAGAATTATTACTTGGCATTTTGCTGCTATTTCAAGTCAAGGAAAGATTTTTCTATAAAATCTTTTGCTAAAAGCGTGTGTTCCCTTAGTTAACCTCTGTACAACAACTGCTCGGAAGAAGAAGAAGAAACATGAACTAACACATGGAGATCTTAGCAAGAACAGAAAATGTAACAACATAGACATCGAGAGTAGAAACAAAGGCAGCAGATGTGGTGAGAAGACGTGTGCTTCTCCAACATGAAATCTTGTCTACAGGTGGGAATCTCTCCATGGTAAAATAAGAGTCTATGAGTTACATTCTGAATGCTGAAATTCAGCATAAGGGATTATTATTAGGTAAAGAAGTTTGCATAACATAAGTTTCCAAGGATTCTTCTGGATTCTACACTACTGTCTAAAATGACCTTCTTTTCATCTTTTGTTAATTTTTACTTTAAGCATTAAGTCCACTAAAGAGAAGAAAGACAGTTATACGATAAGATCCTAAGATAGAGCACCACCATACATAGAATGTGACCAATCATGAGATAATTATCCCCAATATACAAACAAATTTCTAGTCATTGCTTCAAGAAAAAAAAAAAAAGAAGAAGGGAAGAAAGAAAATCAAGAAACAAGGAAGGGAGGAGGGCATATGGGCAGGTTGGGAAGCTCTGGTTACCCAAAGCAGCATGTACACTCACTTCATTGGTGCCAACAAGTTTTTATAAAAAGAGAAATATGGCATTGACTGAAATGAGGGAGGAAAGAGGAAGAGTTGGGTCTAAATACAAAATGAGTTTATCATTTTCTTCACCAGGAACAGATACTTCCTTGCTCTTTGTTCTTTTCTGGCAAGGGGAAAACATGTTGTGCTAGAAAAATCTTTCCTACCAGCTGTATTGGTGGTGTCAACATAAGCAGAGAGCAAATGTGAGGAAAATTACATGGTTGCCAGTTGTTATTTATACTTTATAAATATGTGAATTATGGTAAAAAGTAGGAAGGAAGGAACAGGTACATATTCCAAACTATGTGACTTTTGCAGTGTTGGGTTTCTGAGTATCCCTCAGATTTATGGTGTTGCACTGTAGCTGGCATATTGTTCTCCTGTCTCTTATAGAGAGGAATAGCAGCACTGAATTAATAATAGGAGCCATACCATTCAAAGGTATTTCTTCACCAATAAGGAAATAAGCAATGGTTCAAGCCCCTCAAAAGAGTAACGGCTTCAGGAAATGAGACATATCTTTCATTGTGGCTTTGCTTTTATTGTTCATTCAGGTGACAGGCCCCAAATAAGAGTCCCATTATCTGTTGTATATTGAACGCCCTTAAAGGCGGCATGCTAAAGACTTGGTAAGAAAGATGGTGTTGTTGGAAGGTGGTAGAAGCTTTAGAGATGTGACCTTGTGGGAAATCCTAGAAAACTGATAGGGGGCTTAGGGGAGTGGCCCTGAAGCAGATTGTGGGTTTTAGGTGTCATTGTCTTCTTTTTCATTTCCTGGCTCATTAAGTAAGTATGTGGTACAGCTACCATGTGCTCACTCATTGATTATGAACCTTGGATTTAACTGGTGTTAGACCAGATCCTCCAGCACCATATACCAAAATGAATCTTTCTGCTTTACAAATTAATTGCATCTTTTATATATTGTAGGTGCATGAATTCAGCAAAATAATCCAATATAGTTCAGTAGTCCATAATAATAGTGGGCTATCCATGGGACTGGCAATGTCAGAAGTTGTTGACTTGTGCCTTTTACAGTTCAGCATATAAATGACTTTACTTTTTATACCTCGTTTTTATACTTTTCTGCTAGATGGTTAAGATCAAGACAAAGTAAGACCTGTATAACAAGAAATGTAACTTATGTACGTGACAAGGTCAATCAAATTCCCTCAGGATTTACCCTGAAACCATGTACCACAATTTGTAGATCTTTGTCAGTGTCAGCCATGTGGATGAGTCACGGCCAATGCTTGACCAATTTGCTCTCTATAGATTGTGAAAGATTGAGACAATGTTTTCTCTCTAGGTGACTCTCCTTAGGTGCATTATATATCATTGATCACTTTCTTTTGTGGCCCCATAATCTCCTTGATCAGAAAATTTGGGACACCACTGAGTTATAGGATGTTACAGTATAGGTTCTCTTATATCTTGAGTCCTCACTGACCTTGAATGGCTAGGGCCAAAATGTTGGTTATCCTCATAGGCCTTCTTTTTCTCTAATTTTTGGTCTGAAAACTTAAGTTGTTAAACATCCAGAAGAGAATCTTAATGATATTGTTGCTCTATAACATAGGCAGTTGAGCTAAACCTCAATATATGGCAATGGAATACCCTTCTCTGACAAAACTAAACAAAAAAGGGGATATAAATCAAGGACCATTTTGTAGTGAGATAGATAGATAGATAGATAGATAGATAGATAGATAGATAGACAGATAGAAAATAGGATAGATATACAGCTACTTTCTCTTAATTCAATGAGAAAAAAGATTTGCACTAGTAGTGTTTGGACAGGATATCATGTCTGGTATCTTGTACTATGAATAACTACTACAAAGACAATATGCAATGTATTAATTATTGTAACTGTCCTACTAACCTGTTTTGAAACTGTCTCATTGCCATTTGTTTCTCAATAAAATTAATTAAAGGAAGAAAAATTAAAATAACAAAAAATCATTTAATTGCCTTAGTATTTTTGTTGTAGTAACAAAAAAGATAACATAGCCTCTCATTCAATTAACTCTAGAACATGGTGTGTTGTTACTGAATTAATAGAAATAGAAAATAATGAGCTATTAGAAAGGCTAAGGGAGAAAATGCAAAAAGAAGGAAATGGACACAAAGACATAATTTGAAAAAGCTTTTCTTAAATAAATGTCACCTTTGTAAGGTATAACACAATTAAATAGAGAAAATTTAAGGAATAAACAGCGAAGAGAGAGAAAGGAGAAAAGTTAGGAAATATGGCAGTGGCAAAACCATACATTTATATAAACAAGATGGTTAAGGTAATGTTCCTAAGAATTTAACATCAGGTAATTGAAAATAGCAGTTAATGGGTAGAACTCTCATCCTAACTAACTCTATATGCTGATAACTGTGAACTAAGCAACTACATTGTGGACAGCAATACGTAATACTAAAACCATGCTTAAACTACCCGTCATTTGGTCTTCTAAATGTGTACTGCTTCTAATGTCATGTCAATTATTGCTATACTCTCTTTAAATAAATTTTTGTTTAAAAAAAGATATTAAAAGTAAACAAGAGACAAGAAAAATGAAGTGTCATAGGATTGTCCTGCTGCAATGTTGTATATGGTTTGATTTCTACATTGATGTGTAAAAAGTATCTAACTGTTTTTTAACATTATATAGAGATTTAAATTTTAGAATATCTGTGGTTGTTGGAAAATAGCAGTTCTGTTTTATGTCTAAGGTGTTTGATATTCAGACAGGTAGTGATGTTAAGCTTAATGGCCTCTGTTACTGGGTAATAATATTAAGATTTTCTTCTGGATGTTTAACAACTAAAGTTTGTGGACCAAATATTAGAGACATTGATGGGCTAAGTAAATAGCAAATATTTTGGTTCTAGCCCCTAAAGTTCAGTGAGGACTCAGGACATAAGAAAACCTCTGCTGTGACATCCTGTAACTAAGTGGTTTCCCAAATTTTCTGATCAAGGAGATTATGGGGGCACACAGGAAAACAATCAACGATGTATAGTGCGCCTAAGGAGAGTCACCTAGAGAGAAAAATTTCTCTCAGGCTTCACAGAGAATAAATTTGTCAAGCAATGGTCATGACTCTTCCACATGACTGACACTGACAAAAGATCTACAAGGTGCTATACATGGTCCCAGGATAAATCCTGAGGGGATTTGAAAGACCTTGTCAGATAGCAAAAGTTGCATTTTTAGATATGCAGGTCTTGCTTTAACTTGTATTAACCATCCAGCAGAAAAATGTAACCATGAGGTATTAAAAGAAAAGCTATATTAATATGCTGAGCTATAAAAGGCTCAATTCAACAACTTCTGATAATTGACAGTTGTGCTGATAACTCACTACTATTATAGATTATTGGACTATATTC
>NW_004524610.1:16855546-16856412 GCF_000260255.1 Octodon degus
CTAATTTACAGTAGCTTTAATTGAAAGGGAATTACATTGCCCTTTGTGACTGAAAAGCACAGAAGAACAGAAAATAATTTACACAAGATTTTACGTATCTTGAAACTTAAGAAGAAGAGAATAAAGGGGGCATATTAACTATTGTCAACTACTTGAAAGCTTTTTTGTGTTGAAAATAAATTAAAAACTGAAACACATTATTAACAATTTTCCAGTTGATTACTAATAGGGAAGAACTGTACTTATTTAGGAAATAACTCAACAGAACACAGAACATGATAGGTAAATGAGTAAGGGAACTGCTGTGCTTTGAATGTGT
Source organism: Octodon degus (assembly GCF_000260255.1). Lineage (NCBI taxonomy): Eukaryota > Metazoa > Chordata > Mammalia > Rodentia > Octodontidae > Octodon > Octodon degus. The sequence continues at coordinate 16,855,866 of NW_004524610.1, forward strand.
GCATACCCCCCAAGTTCATGTTAGAAACCTAACCATAAGGTAATAACATTACAAGGTGGGGATTTGGGGAGGGGTTAGGTGGCAAGCATGGAGTCCTTATAAATGAGGCCAATGCCGTTGGCAAAGGGAGCTTACTGCCTTTATTTGTCCTTTCCACCATCTGATGAGATAGCAAGAGGATACCTTGTCTGAGGCAATGTGTCCTTGTTAAACACTGAATCTGCTGGCATCTGGATCTTGACTTTCCCAGAGCAGTGGCATAAGACATCTGGTTATAGCATTTCATTATGGTAGCCCCAGTGGACTAAGAAAATCAATGCTGAGAAGTGAAGTTGCTGCTGTGACAACTAACTAAAAATGTGAAAGCTGTTTGGGACATGAGTAACAGGAAGAGGCTGGAAGATCCAAGGCACGTGCTAAACATAGCCTACCCCATCATACATAAAGCTTTAAAGATGATCCTTCTGTGCCCAGGAAGAAAACAAGAGGGCCACAGAGAAAAGTTCAATCATTTATAGAATATGGAGTGGTTGTGAACAGAATCTTG
>NW_004524610.1:16856512-16862597 GCF_000260255.1 Octodon degus
TGAAATATTAACTATGGAAAGGTCAGTTTTGCCTCGAACTGTTTTTCTTTCTTGTGATTTTGTATCAATTTCTATGCAACACTAGCAATATAAACAATGAAACATTTATATTAGGACATGAAATCCATGTGTTAACCTAGCCTAAATTATTGCTTCAAGGCAAGAATCAGCTGGCAAGATATGGGGACTGTGCCACCATGGTCAGCTCAGGACCACCTTGGAGGTTGCTTACTGTGACAGACATTGTGCTAACACCAGATATTCGGCAGTGTTAAACCTTTTTTGACCACAAGAGGAGGCCCTGATCTCAGGACTCTGTGTATAGCTCAGTCTATTCTTGACGCAAAACAGAGGCAGCAAAATCAGAGACCTGGAGAAGTATTGGAGAAAGGCCTGGTGCAATCTTGAGCCCAACCAATCCATCAAGAGGAGTTCAGAATTCAAAGGAAATAAAAGATTGAATGGATTTTTAAAGTGGCTTAATTTAGAAGCAGAAGGAACTGTCATTTTGTCTACATTATTTTTGTGTTTAGCTTTTTACTATAATTAATGGTGTCTTAGAGTCTATTAAAAAGCAAAAGACCTTCTCCTGGATGATCCAAGGTCTACCCTCTTTGCTGCAATGTTAGCTCCATCAAGTTTTAGAATATTCAACTGCGTTAGAGGTTCTTCAAATCAACATAATGCTTTCGATGGAAACTTAAGGAGAATTTGAGGTCATGCAATAAAGTACTCCATTGGTATAGTATTTTTTAAAATGGGAACTATTTTAAAATTACATTTAAATAGTATCGAAAGTAGAAGTCACACCATAGTATAAATATTTATTTATATTTTTTCAATGTATTTAGTACAGGGTCTACAGGGTCTTACTACGCAGCTTGGACTCATATGATCCTCCTGTTTTCAACCTCCCTAGCCCTGGGATTACAGGCATATGCCACCATGCCCAGTCTCAGGCCCATCTCAGCATGCCCTGCCCCAGGGGTGGGGCCATTATGGTATGCCGGGGATTGAACCCCTGTCCTTGTGTCTACCTAAGCAGGCACTTTAATCCACTGAACTATCTGGTCAGCCAACATAGTAGTACTTACAAATTGAATAGATTCCAGATATTTTACCAAATTTTTTAGTTTAAATACCTTAATTTCTTTTTATGATTGCAACCAATACCTGTCTTTTCTGATCTAGAAAGCATTATAAAATAGAATTTAAGTATTTTGAAAATGTAAAGTAATAGTCCAAATAACAAAGCACATTATTAGCTCCTCCTCATAATTTGAGTAGTCTGCCAAAGTATTAACTTGATTTAACCTTGGGAAATGAAAATTGAGAATTTTTCACTTGATTTGATTATCAATGTACTATGTAAAGCTATTGATTCATGAAAAATAATGCTATAAATGACACCTAGATTTTGATGCTAACAAACTTTACTAAAGAATTTCAAAGTTCCTTGAGAAAGAATTAGGGACTGAGAGGGGCTTACATAGCTCCTAAAGCACTGAGTAGTACTAAAAAAATGTTGAACAATCCATGTGAAAGACTTAAACTAGAAATTTCTTTTTCTAAGATATTTTTACATTTTTATCCCTTCCATTTCAGACTATTTTAAAATGGAAAAATTAGAAGTCTGATCAGGTTCAGAAAACAACTCCAAGATCATCAATCTAAATAAAATTAAAACCATTTAGAACACCTAGAAGGCAAAGGATATTGGATAATATAGCATAATTCATGACCTCTTGTTTGTTCTCCAATAAGTTTTGTTCTTATTTTTCTTATAGTTTTTATAACTTCTTTATATAAATGTAAGTTATTAGCTTTATTTTACTTGTTGATCTCATAGTCTTTGGAGGCTCTAAAATTTAGTAATGCACTTCATTTTACAAAATCTCATTGGGAAAGAAATTGTTTGTTATAGCTTTATTATTAAACCATTATATCTCTGTTATGTTCTGGCATTCACCAGGGAAACTGTATTGGCCTCATCGGTACCTTTCCAAAAAGAATCAGAAGGTGAGGTAGGAGACCATAACACTGTGCTCAGTTCATTTCAGCCTTGGAGGTCACTCATTGTTGTAGACACTGTGATAATTCCAGGTCTTCTTCCACAGTAAACAATTTTCAACCACAAAAGAGGATTTATCAAGATCTTTAGGTCCTGACTTCTACCCTCAACTGGAGCCATTTCTGAGACTTCCCCCTGATAGTCCACTTTCCAACATGGAACTGCTCCTGAGGCAGGAGGCTGGGGCACAGCCACATGGCTGGGGTGATGAGGCCTACTCTCTCAGCTGTGGAGACCTGGTAAGTGCGGGTGCAGAGCACCAACTCCGGTGCCCAGTGCCAATACCAGTCTTCTAGCATGAGATCAAGCCATTCCGACAGGCTGGATCTAACATCAGAAGAAGCTACAAAAGATGGCCCCATCGACATCACCACCAATGGCCACTTGCCCTTTAAGTGGTCCATGCTGCATGCAGAAGGCATCTTCTTTTTTTTTTTTCCAGAGCACCTTTTCTCCTCAGTACCTCTTTTGTACTTTTAATTTTTTTTTCTTCACCTTTTTTGCCTATAATAAATATTAAACTTTCACATTCACCAATCATACCAACCAATTATTCACATGGAACAGCAAGAGCGGGAAAGCACTACTGGCCTCTAGAACAATTAGTGAGACATTCTCTTTGGACACCTTTTGTCTTATTCCTTGCATTACTTCAGACCTTGGTCTAAACAGCCAACCTTTTTCTTAGGAAGAGCTCCTAGTCACCCACTGGAAAAGTGACACTTCAGTACGTGGTCTCCTCCCCCTCGTACTTTTTCCACACATTCTTTCAAATACCCATTTCCTCATTCCTCTGACAAACATTGTTTCCACACCTACAACTCCCATAAGGCAGGCTCCTTGGATGCCTTGCTATGTTTTTCTAATTGGGTTATTGTCCCCTGATTGTCTGTCTTCCTCATTAGACTTTAAGCTTTGTTTTTTGTTTTTATTTTTGCAGAACCAGGGATTGAACTCAGGCCCTTGCACTTGCCAGGGAAGCACTTATTCCACTGAGCCATCTCCCTGGCCCCAGACTTTAAGCTTTGCAAGGTGGGACCTCATCAGTTCTGTGGTCTTTGTGGCTTCCTGATATAGCACACGGTTCTGTCAATGAAATCTTGTTAAAAGAAACCTTTCAACACATAATAAACATATCTTGAGTTAACCAGTGAAAAAACAGAGGTAGATATTTACAGTCTTTTTTATTCTTTTGAATTCAAAACTAATATTGTGGTTCAGCTGTATTTTTTTCTGTAGGACCATCAAAATGTTCCAATGACTTCTTTTACATTCTTCTGCTGCTTACATTTTGCAGTTTTAAAAGGAATTTGAGTATGTCTTGGACACACAGCCATAGCACTTCACAAAACACGGCTGGTGTTCTTTAGGAGCCCAAGTGCTTCAGTCTTTCCACTCTATGCCATCAAAGACAGTGCCTAAGCCAATGCCATGCAATGAGGCTGACCAGCGATTGGGGGCAAGGCAGGCGCCCCAAGCTTGTCCAGATGCTGCTTTGGAGAGAGGCTTTGAAGCATAGTTGGGCTCTTGAGTGTTACTGCCTTCAAAATCCAGCTTAACTTTCTGGGCCTGTTGTCAAACCATAACTAACCATTTAACTTCAGATTAAAAATCAGGGACACTGCCACGTCTCTGTACTCATGAAGGCACAGCGTGTACTGTCAGTGTTGCGTGCGACTGCTGCTACATGGCCAATGTTTGCAGGTAGGAATAATTTCTACCTTTAAAAAAATGAGGTGAAAAGAGAAAGAATCAAAGGAATCAGAGGATGAAGAGAAGGAGGAGACAAAACAATAATATTATTCTCTACACAAATCTAAAGGCAAATGTAACGCGCGGAGTAACAACAAATGGATATTGCATCACTGTGTCACCTACTCTTCTACTTTAACGCATGATGTTAGGGTCCTGTCAATAAAGTTCTATGATCTAAGGTTCCCAAACAGCGTAAAGACTCAGTAAGCTTCCAATGTAAGGAGCATCTGTCTAAACAGTGTGTATATTAACTTCATAGATGCTAGTACGACAAAGGAATGATAACATTTATTTCTCCCCTAAGAACAAAGGATAACTTAAAAATTGTAGAACTGCATAAATAGTACACAAGCATTAAACATAAAGTGTGGACAAAATATGGTGAATATTTAAGTTTTAAATTTTTGTATGGTATAAGATACATTGTTATAGAACCCCCTCAAGACCCTCCCTCCTGCTTTGAACACACTAATTCCATCATTCTTCCTAAGTCCTTAAGCACTTGTGGAAGCACCTTCATTTCTCAATGTCTTTATAACATAAAATTTAAAAAAATATAGTGAATGCTGCTTCCAACTGCCATCCGAAGGAAAGAGAGGTCCATGAAGCTGTTACAGTGTGTCCTCACCCATTACATTCACAAACTCTGGTACTACCTAACTTCTGCCTCTTCCCTAAAGTCAAAATGACAATGAAAAATAAACAGATGAATTCAAGGCATCGAGGCAGCCACAAGAGCACCGCTGAAAATGAAACCCATTCCAAGAAGTGCTTCAGAAAGTGGCAAGAACGATAGGCGAGGTGTGTGGGAACAAAGGAGAGAATTTTCAGGGGACTGAAAGCAATGTGTCCCCTACTGTAATAGTTTTTACAAAAATTTAAATGCTACTGTTTGCTTATACCTCATATTGGCTAAGATGTGACATCACAGGAAAAATGCTAGCAAAACATTGTTAAAGGCAAAGCTGGTTTGCAAATGGAACGTGAAGGACACTTCTACTATATAAAAAGCCCACACCAACACAGAATACATACATAAAATAAAAGTCAAAGGATTTAGGCTAATATGTCAACACTACCTTTTCCCAGCATTTACACTACATTTTAACTGTATGCCCTTGATTTCATTTTCTAAATTTCCTATACTTTTTAAATTTATAGAGTAAAGCAACTTTTACTTGACACTGTTCCATAAATTCTACTCTTTATGATACAAGAAAAGTCAGAGTGTCTCCCAGCCTAAGTAGGGATTCATTTAAATTATGTTAAGAAAATATGTACAGTCTAATTATGAGGTCATTTGTTATTATGCCAGAATTATTTATATGACTCCCACTTGAATATGCAAATTCTGCATATTTCCTATTGCATATGATAGAATATCTTTAAAAACAAAGCGTGATTACATATATATATTTTTTTTTTCTTTTTTTATAATTGGCTAATACTGCAACCATCTAAGGTAATTTGGATGTGCCAGGTCTCTTAGCTCTAGTAATTCTCACCCATACACACATACATTTACATGATATTATATTTACTGGTCTTGAATTCTTATCATTTTTCTTATTAAGATACTTTCTTCCATACAGATAGGGAGGTTAAAGAGAGCCTTATAGCCCTGGTACAGGACTTGCTGTTGAGGGCCTGTAAAGCAAACACATTTTATCATGGGTATTAGAGTCAAAATAGGTCTAGGCAGTCACCTTTTCTCTGTGCCCTAACACAGTATGAGGGAGAAAGTGAGGGGCAGAGTGACCTGGTGCATTTTCCTCTCTTTACAGTGATGCCAGTTCTAAGGGTCCTGTCCCTGTAACCTCATTTAACCTTCGCTACCCCATAAAAAGATTATCTCTAAACAGTGATACGCAGGGTCAGAGCTTCAACATATGGATCTGGCTGTCATAGAAAGAAATATTCCATAACATTCTATTCTTTAGGGCCGGCCAAATAGCTCAGTGCATTGAAGTGCCTGCAAGCAGGCACAGGGGCTGGGGGGTTCCATCCCTAGGCCTGCTGTGCTGGGCCCACTCCTGGGGTATGCCGAGATAGCAATTGAGACTGGGTGTGGTGGTGCAAGCCTGTAATCCCAGCTCTTGGAAGGCTGTAAACAGACAGATCACTATGAATCTGATCTAGTAGTGAGACCCTAAACACCCTGCAGACCCTTCCCTAAAAATACAAAAAGCAAAAATTCTATTCTTTGTCCCTCCTAAATTCAATGGTTTTCCCATGAAAATTAAATTTACCTTATTCCAC
>NW_004524610.1:16862697-16865024 GCF_000260255.1 Octodon degus
ATATATATATATATTAGGCTAGATATACAGCTGTTTTCTCTTAATTCATTCACTGAGAAGAAATGTTTGTACTAACATTGTTGTAGGCAAGATATCATGTCTGCATCTTGTCCTCTGAACAACTACTACACAGACAACAATATACTATGTATTAATTGTTGTAACCATCCTATTAACCTGTTTTGAAACTGTTTCATTGCTATTTTATTTTTTTCTCATTAAAATGAATAAAAAATTTCTTAAAAACTAAAAAAAAAAAGAAAAATAATCCAGGCCACAGTTTAGGCCTTAAATATAATCTCTTATATGGGAGCTTAAATAGCAATAATTTTCAAAAATTCCCAAGTGATTCTGAGCCATAGCAAATGGAAAAGCACTGGGACAGATAACAGTCTTGCTACTCTTAGCAATTAGGGTAGTTGATGGCCACAGCAGGAGAATGGCGGCAAAGGAAAAACAAAAACAGGCAAAACATACCAATAAATAAACAAACATTTAATGAATTCAATTTAAGAGCTTAAAGACAAATATTACAAAGATCCAGATGTGGTTTTTTGGTTATATTTTTTAGGGTAGGGTCTACAGAATGTTCAGGTCCTCACTACTAGATCAGACTTGTAGTGATCTGCCTGTTTACAGTCTCCCAAGTGCTGGGATTACAGGCAGACGCCACCACACCCAGTTTCCATCACCATCTCAGCATGCTCTAGGGGCAGGGCTGGCGTGGCATCTTGCAGGCTCTTTAATCCGCTGAGATATTTGGTTGGCCCTAGATGTGTTTACAAAAGACACACACACACACACACACACACACACACACACACACACTTTTAAAAGTTAAAAATAAGGAGAGGGAAATGTATATTTCTGGTAAATACAATCAAAAGAAAAGCTAATGAACCAAAAGCTAGTGAGAGAAATAATGTTTCAACAGGGAGATTACAAAACAGCTCCATAAGTTTCTATGTTCTTATTTTTTTGATTAGTATGCATCAGAAGATACAAAGTATCAAGGATATATACAAAATGTATTGACTACGTGAACTCTTTCCTTAAATAATTTTTATTTTTATTTTTACTTTCATTTAGGTGCATTTATCCAGTTTCTATTCAAAATGAAATATCAATTTGCCTCCAAAAAATTAAATAACTAAACATCACTTAAGCTTACAAAGAGAATATATATGTATCACATGCACAGAATCCATAGAATTCTGATTTTTGTCATCTCCATGTAAAAGCACCAATATTAAACTAGTGATGGGAAGACTGTTAAATAAATAAACATACAAATGATGTTATTCTACTATGGCTTGTTTAATAATGAGTATTTCTTTTCAAAATCTCACTTTTTTTTTTTGCTTACAATTTGATCTTTATTTATGGTCTCACCATTCCTTCTCTGGCCAACTTAGTCACTTTTCTACTCAAACATTTCAGTTGGGAAAAAAAAGAGTAACAGCGAAGATTGCAAAGAACAAAAAGATGTGAAAACTGCATTGTGAGGGATTTTTAAATGGATCATGAGAGTGAGAACAAGGTGGATAGAGTCCCCTCTCTACTCTTAAGACAGAGGCATCTACTTAAATCTGAAAACAGTCATCATTGCAAGTGACTATATGACAGTGTTAACACAGGTGCTAGTTCAGGGTGTAATTCTATTCATATAAGATTTTTCATTCTAATTCAATTCTACATGGTACCCTAATTCCATGTCACTAGTTCAATCCACCGGCCTAATCTATTCTGTTTAAATCTCTGTATTGTCTAGTACAGTCTAGTATACTTATCTCTTTGGTAATTTCAAAGTAAAATTTCACTTTGGTGGCTTCATAGATGCTATATAAAGTTTTACAATTTTTATTATAAATGGTCACAATAATCACACTAATTATTTACTACAAACTCTAATGCTAATATGATTACACTTTTCTATCACACTAATAATAGCAATGTCATCACTCAAAGAGTGTCCTAAATCTGTCTGCTCAATTTACATATGAAAGAAAATGCTCTGCTTCTGAGTTGTGGAAAATTAATCCTATAAAGCCGTCAAATTTGGATAAAGTGGGCTTTTAGGTGCAATGTTAGGTGATTTATGCTGCTCACAAAACAACAATGACAGCAACAAAAAGGATTCAGCATTTAAATATTGAAGTGGTAATTAGAAAGATTTTATGATCATATGATCAACATTTAGAAGTTCACCTGTTATAACAGTTTTCTAATTTTTTTATTTTTTCCCATAATTTTATTGAGAAACAAATAGCAATGAGACAGTTTCAAACCAAATTGGTAGGACAGTTTCAATAATTAACACATTGCAT
>NW_004524610.1:16874795-16889344 GCF_000260255.1 Octodon degus
AAAAAATAAAAAAAATAAAAATCGTCTAAGTCACATGTAACTAAGAATTAAAGTAGGATTTATCCCAAGACAAAATTAGTCTTCTAAAGCTAAACCATGATGATGGCCCTGTGATTCTGGACAAGTCACAAAACACAGCGGAGGAACAAGCAGGGGGCAGACATTCTTATTCCAAAAGGAAGAAACAGGAAAGCTGATGAGTTCCAGGAAAGTACAAAAGCTCATCAGCAAATTACATTAAATCTTAAGACTTGGGAATGATCCACGGTGGCTGCATTCTCTAGTTTATGACTCCTCTGTGGCCCCAGTCCTTGGCTCTGGACAGAGACCTCACCTGGTCAATCTGTACACGCGTTCCCCCTACAAGGAGTCTTTGCAGAAAGGCTCCCTGGTTCTGTATGAGTGTTCCCTGGCCTGCTAAAATGAAGGAGGTGCAACCACCTTCTGAATATAAGAGGAAAACAGCCATGAATTTGGGGCTTTTAGTGACACTGGTCGTTCAGAATACCTGTGGGGCACTGGTGGAGTTCTTTCCTGTTCTTGTAGGTTGATATAAGTCCCTATTTAAGGCTGGAAAATGTGTGTTCCATCCTGCAGAATTTTAGTAATCTATAGTCTGCTTTCATCCTGTTCTGCTTCTGCACCCTTATTTCACACTGGCAGGGGCCTGCAGGCTCAGACTCCTTTCTTTTCCTGGTCTTTGGTGACATGACTGGTTTCTACTTTATGGAAACACTGGCCATCCCCATCCTTAGTATCCTTTTTATATCAAGCTTTCTCATTTTTTGAGTAATATCAGACTGAGTATATTTCATATTTTAAAGCTCTTCCTCCATTTTCCTTATAATTCACTCAATTTCTCCCTCTTCTATCATCCTTTACTATAAATAGTAAAGAAAACCTAAACTTAATCAAAAATGTTGCTTAAAAATTATGTACTTTCGTGTGATTCTTTCTCCTTCGTGACAAGAATTATTTTTGCTCCAGTTTCTGATAATGCTCATTTCCATCTGAGACCTGGCCAGAAGCATCTTTGATATCCATATTTTTACCAAGAGTGCCTTCAAAGCCTTTTACTTGGAGCAACATCAAAACTCAGCCTACACCAAACGCTCAGTCTCAAATTACCTCCTTCTTTATTTTGAGGGTACTTGTCTCAGTAGCACCTTACTTCATGGCACTAGAGCCTGTATTTGCCCAGCTTATCCAGAGAAACAATACCAATATGAAATGTATAAAAAGAACCTTATGAGGAGGAATTGACTCACATGATTATGGAAACTAGCAACTACCAATATCTGTAGGGTGAGTCACGGTTATAGCTTATATGTAAAATGTCCCCCAAAGCCTGTTGTGCTCATAGGTGGGGCTTTGAGGGGAGGGGTACATAGATCACGGGTGTGTGATACAGAATCATTTCTCCACTGAAGAGTTTATAGCTGGGTGTGAGGTTGGGAAGTGAAGGTTGGTGTGAAGAGGTGGGACTCTGTGGGTATAAGTAACCTGGAATGACCAGTATCCCCCTCCTGCCTTGATCCTGTGCACTGTAACCTACCTGCCATACCATGACGTGTTTGTCCTTTACCATGCTGCCACAGCTTGAGCCAGTTGACTATGAGCTGAAAACTTCACAAACAATGAGCCAAAATAAACCTTTTCTCCTTTAATCTGAGAGCATCAGGTATTTTGTTCCAGCATCAAAAATTAACCAAGACAATCTACAGCTTACAGATCAGGAAAGCCCAAGGTGGAGATGGAGAAAGGATTTAACTGATTTGATGAAGTCCGTCCAACCTAAGGAGGGCAATCTGCCTTACTCGGACCAATGCTGTGAGTATTATATCAACCAAAAACATCCCTGAGGATTGTGTGACTTTACACCTGGCATTCCACAACGAGGTGAAGTTGACACATGAAGTCAACCTCATCAACTTTCTTCAGAGCTTGGTTGTGAAAATCTTTTAAGTGTGAAAATATTTGCATCCAAATTATATTGCATATTTATTCATTCCACACAGGAAATTTGATCGTTCCTCAAATCTCTGAGAGCTAAATACTGAACATTTCAGAATTAAATGCCTGGGCCTATATCATTAATGTTATTCAAGCTTCTAGACTCTTTGTTATTAAAATAAAGTTTGACTATGATGGATATATTTTGAGAAAACTTCCCCTTTTTTGTAGTGTCACACAATAAAATCCATGGGAATTTGGAAATTCCAGGTGAGGCTCTAGGAAAAATTACTCAGAATTACAGAGTGAAGCATGTGTTACTGACATGTAACTCTCCTATGGATGAGGTCAATAATAGCAAATGTTTTGCTTTCAAATCTAGGAAAAACACACTTTATATTGGGTTGCAATATTTAATGATAAAATGTTTCAAATATCAGTTTTTATTTAGGGACAAACTTAAATATTTAATAAAAGGTATATCTGGGTAATAATATAATATAAGGTAGGACGTTTTAACTCAATTTTCTACATTTTATAAGTGGAATTCAGATATGCAGATACTGCTTGAAATATAATTTGAAAAATTGCATATATTAGGGCAAGTCAGATAGCTGAGAGGACTAAAGCACCTACTTAGGCAGAGTGCAGCGGTCGGGGCTCAATCCTCCGTGTGCTGTGCAGGTCCCACCCCTGGGGTGTGCTGAGATAGCCATTGAGACGGTGTGGTGGCGCACGCCAGTAATCCCAGTGCTTGGAGGCTGAAAACAAGAGAATCACTCCAAGTCCAATGTACATAATGAGGCCTTGTAAACCCTGTACTAAATACATAAAAAAAGAAAAAAAGAAATTGCATATATTATGTTCACACTAAGTGTGAGGGTCTGTTTTGTGCTCCTACAACAGAATAGTCAACAATAGACAACTTATAAAGAACAAATATAATTTCTCCCAGCTTTGGAGATTAGTAAATCTAAGACTGGGAAGCTGGCATCTAGTGAGAGTCTTTTTGCTATATGATCCCATAACAGAAGGGATAAAGGCCAAAGAGAGTGAGAGTGAAAAGCAGAACAAAATCCTCCATTTATTTTTATTTATTTATTTATTTCTGGTTCCAGAGATTGAACTCAAGGCCCTGTGCTTGCCTGGTAAAAACTTATTCTACTGATCTGTCTCCCCAGCCCCAGCCCTTTAAAATGTACCCTCTCTTGTGTTAACCAGTCTGCTCTTGCAATAATGGTATTAGTCCACTGTTCCCCCCAAGTAGCCTACATTCTCATTGGAACTTAGCTTCCAGCTCTGTTGCACTGGACTAGAGTTTCCAATATATGGACTTAGAGGAACACATTCAGACAATGGCACTAAGAAGTTGGAAAAAGACAGAAGGTTTGCAATTTTTCTGAGTCTGTTCCTCAAAGTACTATAAAGTACTTGCAAAGATTCTCAGATGATTACTTGATCCACTGGTGATTATTTGATTACCTGACCCACCATCTGTGTGCAAATATAATGTCTCATTTTGCAAAATAAGTACAGTGCAGCACTTATCAGATATGAAAAGAAGTGTTTTAGGATATCTTAAAGGTAATTTTTTGAATCTAGAAGTTCTATAATATCTTTTAATAAACAACTTCCTACATAAAACAAGTTTGTTATCCAACTTTCCAGATGTTGAAAAGTTCTTCAATGATATAGTTTAGATGTATCCAATTGAGTTTAATAATTGACAAAAACTTTTGAGAAAAAAGAAATCCATTTTAGATGAATCAATAACATTTAGAATCCGAATCCCCAAAATTTCCTTAAAATGTGGTCTACAAAATGTTTGATCACAGAGTTCCTAAAGTTTCCACGTTAATTATGTGTATGTTTTGCTTAAGAAGTTTTTGTCATATTAATACGATATTTAGAAAGAGGAACAGCATCCAGAACGGAGCACTTGGCTCCTCTCTCAGGAGAATGGAGAGCAGAAATGCAATGTTTATGCCCAAGAAATGCAGAATTTCATCCAGCACTTCTCTCAGATTATCAGGGTGTTGACTGAAGATGACACAGGACACCCAGAAATAGATGTCATTGCCTGGCTTAAGGAGGTCCTAGGGTACAAGGCCATCTGAAGCAAACACAACCAGGGCTTGATGGTGCTGGTAGCAATCCAGGAGCTGGTGGAGCCAAGGAAACAGGATTAAGACAGCCTGCAGTGGGCACTGACTGTGGCCTGGTGTGTGGAACTGCTGCAAGCTTTCTTCCTGGTGACAGATGATATAATGGACTTATCCCTTACACTGAGGGGACAGGTCTGCTGGTATTGGAAGCCAGGAATAGATTCGGATGCTGTCAATGGTGTTGTCCTTTTGGAAGCCTCTATCTACTGCCTGCTGAAGTTCCACTTCCTGGAGCAGCCCTACCACCCACACCTGCTTAAGCTCTTCCTGCAGACTGCCGGTCAGACAGAGGTTGGGCAGACTCTGGATGTCATCACAGCCCCCAGGACCTTGTGGAGCTCAGAAGATACACTGAAAAGCGGTACAGATCTGTTGTTGAGTACCAGACAGCTTTCTACTCCTTCTTCCTGCCTGTTGCTGCTGCCACGTACATGGCTGGTACTGATGGGGAGAAGGAGCACAGCAAGGCCGGGGGATCCTAATGGAGATGGGCGAGTTCTTCCAGACACAGGATGATTTCCTCGACCTCTTTGGGGACCCCAGTGTGATGGCAAAGATTGGCACTGACATCCAGGATAATAAACGCAGCTGACTGGTCGCTGAGTGTCCGCAGCGAGCCACTCTGGAATAGTGACAGATCTTGCAGAATTGTGGGCAGAAGAACACGGAGAAAGCAGCCAGGTGAAGGCGCTGTACAAGAAACTGGATCTGCTGGTTATGTTTTCACAACATGAGGAAGATAGCTACAGCCACACCGTGAACCTCATCCAGCAGTACGCTGCACCTCCTCCCCCAGCCATCCTCCTGGCACTGGCACACAAGCTCTACATGCAGAAAGCGGAACCTGGAGACCACAAGTTCAGGGAGGGGCTCGATAAATTAGCATGTAACTCCAAAAAAATTCTGATATTTAGTTGCTCCATTTTGCATGTGATATAAGTCTTTTGGCTTCCTATAAGCACACTTCCGAAGACTGTGCTATAAAAATATGTAACATTACTCAAATACCACCTTTATTATAGTTTTCACTTTGTGAAATATTTGCTATCTTGATAAATGACAATTTCAGCCTGAAATATTATTCTCAGGGAGATAAACTTCAAATTGCTACAAAATGCGAACAAATTCATAAGAGATATTAGTTAAGTGGTTATAAATCTCTCTTTAGATATGATGTTAAATCGATATCTTTGATGGCTTTTATTGAATTTATATGTCCAGCGCTGAGCTAGGCATTCGGTTTGAATCAGTTATCACATAAAATTATGAAATAAGCTTTAGTATTAATGTAATTTTCAGTTAATTAAGCTGAGTTACACTCAGATTAAGACCTAGATTCAAGGTGCATAGTTCAGAAGTGCAAGACACAAAGGGCTGTCTGGCCCCAGAACACATGCTGCGATATCTGTGCTCTCAGGGGTTGTCTAAAGAGGATGCTGGCTGGAAGTGAGTCAGCCAACTCCTTATGGGAACATGTTTGCAGGTTCAAGATTTGATATAGAGCTCAGACGTAGACGACCTTTTGTCGGGCTCATAATTCCCAAGGACAGCTGCCGAGGTCCAGCCTCAGCTTGCAGGGAACAGCAACCTGAAGAGAGAGGAAAGCAGGCAGCAAAGATGAAAGACTCAGAGAAACGTAGTGGGATTAGGAGGGAAGACAAGTGCGTCTCTCCAACCCAGAAGAAAATCAGTAGCCTTTATTTATACATGAGTGATTACATAAGCTTTCTTCATGCAAGGTTAACAGATGTGGTTTTTCATCTGTATGTGAGAAAAATTTTTGATTAATATGAGTACACAGTTCAAACTTAAGAGCTGTCATGGAAGCTTAACCAACCATTGTTCCTTCTGTTCTGTTTTCTGCCCTACCGAAACTCTCAGCTCTCAGGGTACTTTCTTAGTGCCTCAAGATGTTGACTCTAAGCTTCCTTGTTATTGTTACAAATTCTTGACTTAGGCTTGTCCTTTTCTGCAGGCTTATAAGGCAGGAGGAGCAGAGTTAACCTCTGTACGAATTTTATGAGCTTAATTAAGTTATGCCAAAACCCTAGGTGATTAATTGTGCACTCTCTTTTATGTGAATCATAAGCTTAACAGTTCCCAGTGGGTTGTGGAGACACATCAGTACCAAGCTCTGCCTTGCAGGTTCTCCAGACTTGACTTGGTTTTGTCAGAGGCCAAGAGTTGGATGACTCTCCACAGACAGATCTCATAAATATGCAGACGTCTACTTATTTTCAATCAGTTCTACACGGCAAGGGTACTTACTATTCACGCATAATCCCCAATCGTAATGGTGATTTGTTTCTTTGTCTCATCGCCTTTTGCAATTACTTTGAAGGTATCTGCTGCAAAGAAGTCATACTCTTAATAGTCTTTGACACACAGCCAGGTAAGAGTCTTTAAGATGTTTTACTGGAGTTTTCTTAGAGACATGTTTAGCCTTATCTCAAGGCATTGGCAGTAAAAAATATAGCTTTATTTCCCCTCAGTCATGCAAATTTCTTGATCTCTGACATTTTTGTTAATTTATTGTGTAAAAATAGCTGTTCTTATCCAAACTTATCTCTTCTTTATAATACCTTGTTATAAACATATATTACAGACAAACATGATCACAATGAGGATATTCTACCCCCCACTTCTAAGATCCAATCTCACCAAATGCGTAACTATCTTTCAGTCTCCCAAGTCCCAGACCCATCGAAGGTTTGATTGTGGTATACAAGTTAGATCTTCAGATTTCCTCAAGCCTCGCCTGCCCATTTCTGTACAGCTTGCCTCACCATAGCTAATCAAACACCACATATTTCAAGACGGTAACTAGTACTCTAGTTTTGGTGGTAGATTATACCTCACCAGAAATTCTAGATGCTAAAGTGGGCCCTAAAATATATATGACTACCTGCATGATATTAGTTCCTTTTTCCTATCTACAGTATGCCATAGACATTACTGATCCATAGATAAAGCTCCACATAGTAATTCTTCCTACATTGTGGCTGTGCAATTTTTAACATTTAGCCCTCAAGTGTCCCAAGCTGGCGAACAGGAAAATGGACCCCGCAGCCTTGCCTGGGTCAGGCAGTGGTAGCATATATCAATTTTAGTTGTGAGTTGTGTCCTAAGGGCTGGAATACAGGTCATGTCTTACTACAGGAAAGGCTGGGAGAATATAACATCGCTGTGTTCTCTGGTGGAATCGAAATTATAAATACCTAACAGTCTTTCTCATGGTCAGAAAATATCAATCTTTCTTTTCTATTGAGTCATTTTCTTATTTTACTGATTTTTGCTCCCTTTAAATAAATTTTTGAGATACTACTGAACTATATTACATTATTAAAATAGTTCTGAGCTATCTTACATTTAGTAAGTTCACATCAAAATCTCTAATATTTTTGATAATTATTTTTTCTCAGATGTGGAAGGAGTGTTTTATTCATAATTTCAGAGCATATGTATTTTTAATTACAGTCATATTTATGGTGTTTTTTAAAAGTTGCATCTTAAGTTTAGCTGTTTAAGGAGAATCTGTTCAATAACTTTTAAAATTGTTGATATCAAGAGCTACCAAGAGGACTATGGTCTACTGTCAGTGTGAAATTTGGAACAAGATTCTTTGGGTTGGTAAACCCATTTTATGCTTGAGTTAAAGTCCTCTGAGAGAAGACCCAGGAACAGTTATCTTCCCTCCTTTGGTCACATAGGTCTCTTTCAGCACAGTTTTCTAATTGTGCTTAGTGGCCAGCATAGGCCCCTTTGCCCTGCATGAATGGGAGTTATTCGGTCTTCCTTCAACAGCACATGAGAGATAGGGACAGACACCTCCAGATGTGGGAATAGGCATGTGTGCATGCAAATGAGTTGGGGGTTCTAGATTTTGAACTAATACTCTTTCTGCATAGTGATTTAGTCGGGATTCTTGTTAAGTGCTGAACATATCACATAGGTGGGAAGAAGACGGAATTGCCAAGTGGTGATCCAGGGGAGCAGACTGTGGCAAACAGTGATCACTCGTGACTGAATAGCTTCCTCTCTCTTCAAAATAGTCCCCTAAATATGTTTCCCTTCTTCCATTCCAGTTAGGTATGGCCATGGACTGTGAGTACAGCCAGGACGACATAAGTAGCAGTGGTACGCAATGCAGTTCCTCTTGCCCTTAAAAGTGTCACACCCACAATGTTCCACCTTCTTTCCCCCTCCATGGTTATAGAAGTGCAGGAGTCACTTTCCTAAGGCATCACAGCCGGAAACCCTTAGACCACCATTTAAAACAGAGCTTCCTGAACAGATTTTATGTAACTGAAGCATACATATGCTGTACACACCACCTGTTAGTTACCTTCATGAATACAGTTACTTTAAAAATAAACAAAATTTTAAAAGCCCTTTAGTATCACATAGTTACTAGATTATACATTCTATATTATAGAATTGTAGGTATATATATGTAGAAGTACACATAAATACTACGCTACTTTTGGTACCCTACACCCTACTACTCTCTTCACAGTACTTTAAAACTGTGTCATTTTATTTTAATGATAGCTGTGATAAGTATGCTATTTTTAGAAAATTAATAAATTGGAGATCTTTATATTAAATTTTCCATGATTTCTCATTATTAACTACTTCAAAATCATTTTTTATTTACTTATTTATTTTTAAATATATTTAGTACCCAGTCTAAAGGGTCTCACTATGAAGATCTGACTCATAGTGATTGTCCTGTCTTCAGCCTCCCAAGAGCTGGGATTACAGGCATGTGCCACCACACCCAGTCTCAATCACTGTCTTAGCATGCCCCAGGGGTGGGCCAGTACAGCATGCTGGGGATTGAACCCCAGTCCTTGTATCTGACAAAGCAGGTGCTTTAATCCACTTAGGTGTCTGGCCAGCCCTTATAGTTCAAAATTAAAGCAAATGTAAATAGTGTAAATGTTATGTCCTTTCCCATGGGAGTTTTAACTTTAAGAAGATTATGTTTTGAATGCTTGGACTTCATCCACAATCTAAGCTGCAAAGCTGATTTAAAGAAATGAATTTTATCAACAGCATCCAAGATGCACTTAGCTTTCACTCTGTAGGAAGAGATCACATGGCCATTTACTTTTATTTGTGCTAGATACAATAATCCTGTAGAGTTCACTCTAACACAGCGCTGTGGGTATATTTAGTAATTAACAAGGCTTTGACAATTACTGTACAAAAATGTGGCTCTAACATCCCGGGGTAAGCACTTTCCTTGAACTTTACCATGTGCTCTTCAGAAAAGCCCTTGAAGATACTGAGACATGGATGTGTGAAGTCAGGGATGGCCTGTTTTTGAGAGGATCAATCACCTCCCTGAGGGATAGCCAGATAGCTCAGTGGACTAAAGTGTCTGCTCGAGCAGACCGCAGCGCCCGGGATTCAATCCCCTGTGGGCCATGCCGGCCCCACCCTTGGGGCATGCTGAAATGGAAATTGAGACTGGGTGTGGTGGTGCTCGCCCCTAATCCCAGCGCTTGGGAGGCTGAAAACAGGAGGTTCAATAGGAGTCTGACCTACATAGTGAGACCCTGTAGTACCAAAAAAATCATCTGCCTGGCAGGCAGAGCTAAAGCCATGACCTGAACTCAGGCTGAGGCTCTGTGGTCCAAATCTGTGAGTGGGTGCTGGCAGTCACGATGAACTCTGTGCCCAAAGGCAGGGCTGCTTTTACCTTCATGAAGAACGACACTTAGAGCGGGTTTTAGTCATTTTTACAAAGGTGCTGCCTTGCAGTTTTCCTCAGCCACGAACTGCTGCCTTCAGCCACGTGCCACTCTGCCTTGGAGATCTGAGTACGGAGTGAAACCTCCACTAGGTGTGAGCTAAATAAAGCTTTTCTTCCCTCATTTGGTGTGTGAGGTATTTTGTCCCAGCAAGGAGAGAAGAGTAACTAAGACAGTTTCAATTTTATCTGGCAAAACTTGAATTGTATTTCTCGTGCTGAAAAAAAGAAGAAAACAATAGTGCTGTTTAAATATAAAACTATAGCCACCGTTTTCTCCCATAACTTCCTCCAATTAGAAAGTTTGCAACAAAACTTGAAAAAAATTGAAAATTGATGCTTATTATAAAATATATGCAACTTTACTTCTATATAGTACCATTATTCCATACAGCGTCATGTTCCATATAGATCATTATCTGAATATTTTTATGCAAAATCATACAGTAAAACTAATTTTCTCCCTTTTAGAAATAAAATAAAACACATCCAAGCATGTGCAGAGTTGGGGCTCAACAGTGGAGCCTTCTCAGAACTGCTGCTTGAGTTCTCATCTCAAGCATCTTTACTGTCACCAAAATATCTTTTTTTCTGAAGTTGGAATCCAAACAACACACACAGACAAACCCACTTTTGCTAGTATGGCTTGTATAATAAAACCACTGTACACAGAACTATGCCACCATTTGAGTTCCCATTTAAAAACAGATTTCTTATGAAGCACCTCTTCCTTTTATATAAAAAATAATCCATCTCCCCAAATTTTATTCTCTAGCATTCAGAAATTTTATATTTTGGTCACTTCATCCTCTGCATCATCTGCCAAATTTACACTTACATTTGATCACATTGGTTATTTTTTAAACATCTGCATAAATTAGAAACTCTGACATTAACTACTGAGAATGTTCTTTAACACCCATAGTTAGCTTTCTTCATACTTTAGCTTTTTATAAATTTAAAACCTATGGTAGATATAAAAGTATATAGAAGTTCAGACATAAGCTGAGACATTTAACTGGAAACCTTAAGTAAATAAAATGATCTATTGAAATTTTATTTTGTGGATTTTAAAATAAATATTAATTTAATGAAGCCAGCCAGATAGCTCATCAGACTAAAGCTCCTGCTTAGTCAGGCGTAGGGACTGAGGTTCAATCCCTGGCATGCTGTGCTGGCCCCTCCCCGGGGCACACTGAGACAGCGACTGACATTGGGCATGGTGGCACACACCTGTTATCCCAGTTCTTGGGAGGCTGAAAACAGGAGGATCACTATGAGTCCTACCTGTGTAGTGAGACCCTATAGACCCTATATTAAATACATTTTTAAAAAATTAACTTAATGAAACTGATTTGGGATAGCAATATGAGTTAATACATAATTTTAAAATTGGAGTCTAATAATCCTCAAAATGTTACTTAGAATTTATGATTTACAAAAATTATTCTATTTAATAAAAATTATTAAGTAAAAATGCTGGCTACACTTTGGCCCTTCTAATGCTCAGGAGATGGACTCCACCAAGAAAGGGACTCGCAGGCAGTGACAGCGTGCATGATGAAAGTGACATAAGAGCAGACAAGGGGTGTCATAATGTGGGCAAAGAAGCGTTCAGCCTGGTGGGTCAAGAAGGCCTGTCTGAGAAGCTAACATTTAAAATGTTGGAGACAAATGTTCTGACATATTCAACAAATGGAACATCTGATAGGGGAGTAATTTCAGGAAAATAAAAGAGCAGCTCATGGAAAGATTCTATGGGACAATGACAATGAAGTTTATTGTTTTATTTGAGGAAAAATAAGACTGGGGGAAGGGCTGGGTGTGCTCGCAAAGTTGGAGATGAGGTCATAGATGAAGTCAGAAATTAAGTAAGAATCCTACCCTGCAGATCCCTGAGGAGGTAGAAATTCCAATACTTCGTTTAGCTGTATTGTTAATGAATGAAAAAATCTAAAGCTAGGAGACCGATATGATTTACTTTATATTTTTGAAAATTTTCTGATGACTATGCAAAAAAAATAAGTAGAGAAGCATAAAACAGGCCCAGCAGAATAGTCATAAAGCTCCTGCATCCCATGTGAGCAGTGAGGGTGAACTGAAATGTGACAGCAATAACAGAGAAGGAGGAAAACAGATACACTGAGTGGAGGAGCTGCTGCCGATGGAGCTCCATGAGGGGTGGCCGTGAGAAGGGAGGAAAATGAGAAACTAGCGATACTCCCAGCCTTTTGTTTACCTGGCTCCCAAGATGAACAGCACTATGAAGTGCTGCGACAGGGCCACTGGAAAGGGAACAGCTTTGGGAGACTGAGAACTCAGTGTTCCTTTCTGAACAGTTTGGTTTTGAGTTCAATTTTTGGCATCTGCAGAGTTAGATAATTTAGACAGTTGTGTATGCTTAAATCCTAACCTTCAGGAAATAATAATAAGACATGGAGTTAGAAACTTCAAAATCACAGGCAAAAGCTTGCTATTGGAAGCCACAGGACAGGACTGCTGTTAGGTACCATCATGAAGAGGCTGTTTGGTAGCTGAAGAACTATCCAAGAAAGACAGGAAAAGTGACAAGTAGAATAGAGGAAAACTGGGGGAGGGTGTTGACTGTGGAAGCCAGACAAATCACGTGTTGCATAAAAGTTGTTCAGAAGAGTCAAACACCGTATGCTAATTGTATGGGGCAAAGGAATCCACCACTGGGTGCTACAATTCTAAGGTTTGCGTTGCCTGTAAGAAAAACCCTTTCAATGATGGTATAGGAGAAGGAAACACAACGAGTCAGATTGGAGGACATTGTGGGTGTAGGGATAAAGATGGTGCATAAGGGCCACTCCTTCACTGAGACTTTCTCTAAGGAAAACCAGAGGGATGAACTCGTGGTTTGACAGTACCAATTTCCCTGCGCATCTATGCATTGCTCGAGTGCTTGACTGCCCTCCAGTCCATTATGGGCTCCCCAGACCTATCAGAGAGCGGGACCTCAGGTGTTCCTCTTGCACTTGGTATCACAAACTCTGCTACATGACTATTCCTACCTTAATTGAGGCTTAAAAGGTTTCACATTTTATGTGGTAATATAATTAGGAAACTATAGAGTCTGAATGCAATGAGATATTTGTGAACACAAAATCTGCTTTATTTATTTATTTATTTATTTAGCAATGAAGAAGACTTATTTTTTTTTGTTTCACTATCCAATAATTTATTATAGTATCATTTATGTTTTCAAAAGAGTGTTAAAGAACTACTTACAAATAATAAAATTTACCAACATGAAACATATAATCTGATAAATTTTGTCAAATATACCTGGTGCACAAATTATGAACATAATTTCCCTGCTCCTCATGGCTGCTTATTTATTTTCTTTCATGTCACATTTATCTTCTCTATAATTTCACATAAATGGAATCATACAACAGTAAGTTTTATCAGTCTGTTTTTTTTTTTTCTGTTTTTGTTTTTGTTTTTGTTTTTGTAGAACCGGGGATTGAACTCAGGCCTTTATGATTGCCAGGGAAGCACTTATTCCACTGAGCCATCTCCCTGGCCCCTTTTTTTCTTTTCTTTCTTCTTCTTTTTTTTTTTTTTTAGTTTTATCAGTCTGGCTTTCAAAATTTTTTATACTTACAGAAATCTCATCACCATATTCAATAAACACATAGCCTAAATTTTTCCTCACAGTGCTATATGAACCATTCTATAGAACTACCTGTCTCTTCCAGTGCTGTTTCAATCTGACTGTATCCTGAAGGCCTAGGGACTTATTACTCTTATGTGCTTCACTACCCTATATGCTATCACACTGTGATAGGTGCCAGTGCAGAGTAGATGTTCTAAAATATAGAATGCATGAGTAAGTGAACAGCTTCTTCAAGTTTCCCTTACTGAGGTTATTCACTTTCTAGGATCAATTAAATAACTTACATTAAATTGCCATTAAGTCGCATCTATAATTTATACTAATATGCTACTGTGGGGAGGTTGAATAGAGTAGTAGCAAACTACAAGAACTCTGCAGTTAAGGTACCCATACTTGAGTGCTGTTTGTTACCTTCTCTGTAGTTACATGATATAGAAGTTTCATAATCTCTGTAAAGTTTAGCTCCTGAATCTGCAAACATAAGGGTTGTAAAAAGCACCTGTCTCAAGTGGAGAGAGACTGCCACCAAAAATGAAGAGTAATTAGAAATGTTGCTAACATTGTTAAAACTGAGCAAATATTGTTAGGATTATTGTTGTCCCCATGACCACTGCCACTGAGACTGTATTACTGCTTTCTGCAAAGGTAATAAAATTCCACAAAATATTCCCCACCTCACTCCACCCCCCAAAAGCTAGCAAAAGTTAGTATATTTTATTTGTTTACAATAAAGTTAGTAGATGAAACTGGAACAAGAAACATCATTCTTCCATTGAGATGGTGATACCTGGTCAATTTTTATACTAATTAATATTAGAAGTTCTTTTCTAATAAAGCAATAAGCTTACTAATTATGAATCTAATTCACACTTGAAACTACCCAGCATACAAAAAGAACGAACAGTCACGATTTCTATCATTATTAGTCCAGTGATACAGTCTATTTTTAAAGTGTATTTTTGGTCTTCTATCATTATTAAGGACAATTAATTAAACTCAAGCAACTCTCACAAATCAACATATATATATA
>NW_004524610.1:16890849-16915306 GCF_000260255.1 Octodon degus
CTGACTTATTTTCCTCTGTTCTTGTAAAGCTGTTTCAATGGCTTGAGACAATTTTTCTTGATCTTTTGCATGTTCTGTCTTCCATAATTCCCTTTCTTCTGCATGAGCTTTTTCCAAATTCTTTCTTTCTTCTTCTATGGCTTTCATAACTACATCCTTCATTGCTTCTTGCTCTACCTTCAAAATAAATAAGGATCAAAATGTAAATGTTTGAATGATTCCACAATAAGCAAATTTGGCCACTTAAAGATACAAACTTGATCCTATCCAAGGTAGTTTTGAAATTCCTTTTCTATGTACATTAAATAATTACATAAAAATATTGTTCTTTTTCATACAGATATTCTCACTTATTTCCATAGGATATCTGCATTTCAAGGTAATCAACCCCTTAGCTTAAGGTTGGAGATTCAAGCCATGGGGTATTGGAATCCCTTTACAGTGGTCGGTATGTCAAAGAGCTGTGGTTCATGTTGGTAACACTTATTAATAATGTGTTATAATATTACACATTCAAATCAAGAAAAATTTATTTGATGTAATATGTAGTTATATTATTAAATATACTATATATTCATAATATACATTGTATAAATAACTATAATTTTCAACACTTATAAAGTGAGAAATTGCAATGTTATACACCCACAAACCTCGCTAATATCTGACTTGGTAGAAGACAACTATATTAGTATATCTACTTTATGTATTAAATCTACAATGACAGATATTTGGTTGGAGTGTATAAAGAAGAGTCCTATATAGATATGTAACTTTAAACAAGAGGAAATATTTGGTAGTCAATTCAGATAACTGTATTTTACATGATTTCATATCAAAATCTGACAGAAGGGTAGGACTCAAAGTTTAGATGAAATAAAATTATGTCAAATGAAAAATTCACACTGTTACACTGTAATCATTATACTTTTAAAAAAGTACCAGTTATTTAATTAGGTTCTTAATAAAAAAAATTAGAACACTAATTTATGAGGATAAATGTCATTTGTCAGAGCAAAAATGGATCACCGGTAGTCCTGGAGCTGAGGAACAGCTTTGATTTTTGCTAAAATCTCTGAGTCCACTGCTTTCTGATTCCACCTTGCACTGCTATGATATCAGGTATCTCTCTTTCTCAGTGTCGAACATCTTGCCCTCCTGGTGTCTGGGTTTCTGCAACTTCTTCTTAAAGTAAACATCAGTGAGCTGTTTGGGGATTTTCAATTTGATGATAGCAATTTTTATAGAGGTAGCAATGACAAATTTTTGGTGTGTTCTTTGTAGAGGAACATGATTAAGGCTACAAGGCCCAGTCATAAGTAGCAAGCCACTGGCCAACTGCTTCAGGAAGACCACTTTCTTGACTCTGTGACCCCCGGTGAGGATGATCAAGATGGTACCAGGAGTGATGCTAGCTCAGTTTCCTAACATG
Source organism: Octodon degus (assembly GCF_000260255.1). Lineage (NCBI taxonomy): Eukaryota > Metazoa > Chordata > Mammalia > Rodentia > Octodontidae > Octodon > Octodon degus. Next base: position 16,892,282 of record NW_004524610.1, read on the forward strand.
CTGACTGAACAGTTTCAGGCCATGGCTCAACATCTTTCGGGGCACATCTTCAGTAGGGTAATATTTAGGCATTTCTTGAAGCTTAACCACCCAGGTAGGTCCATTCTTGTCTCCACCGACTGGTTTTGTGATTGTAGCAAGAAATTTCTCCTTGTCTTCTCAACCTTTGATTTATCACCTGTGTATTTTCCCTTGTATAATGCCTTTCTGGAATACATAGGAGACAGGGAATATCTAGCCATTTCTCTAACCAGGGCAGGATTTTGGTTGCAGTGGGGCTGCCCCTTCTTGCACTTTCTTGGCTTCACCGTTCTCTTACTAGTACCACTGGCAGAAGCCTTCTTGGCTTCAGGTTTCTTCTCTTTTGTGTCTGGCTTCTCAGTTTTCTTACCCACAGTCTCGCAAGATGGGAAAGGGAACTAAGTTTCCCTATTGTACTTTGATTTCTTTATGCTGTTTGGAAAACACTCATGCATTGGGTTATACATGTTCTGACAATAATACATCTATTTATATCATAACACAAAAATTAACTTGTTAATATCATCAATCTTATCATTAAAGTCTTTAAGCAATACAAAGCAGAAATAGGTTTTCCAAATTTTAATTATTATTTGAACTACCTCAAACTCCTCAAAGAGCTTTATTTTCAGCTTTGCTCTGGAATCTATCACCAAGAGGTTATAATTTTGTCTTTTATTTATTTATATTATATTAATATTTATTGAGAAATAGCAATGAGACAGTTTAAAAGCTGATTAGTAGGATAGTTTCAATAATTAATACATTGCATATTGTTCTTTTCTTAGTGGTTATTCATAGTACAAGATGCAGCCATGATATCCTATCTAAACACTATTACTATAAATATTTCTTCTTCTTTAATTAAGAGAAAGTAGCTGTATATCTACGCTAACTATTTTGTATATACAGATACAAAATGATCCTTCATTTGTATCCTTTTATGTTTAGTTTTGTCAGAGATGGGTATTCCATTGTCACTTAAATATTGTAGGTATATGAATTCAACAAAATATTCCACTATACTCCAGTAGTCCATTGTAATAGTGGGTTATCCATAGGACTGGCGATGTCAGAAGTTGTTGACTTCAGCCTCTTACAGCTCAGTATGTTCATATGGCTTTACTTTTTATACCTCGTTTTTATACTTTTCTGCTGCATGATTAAAAGCAAGATAAAGCAAGACCTATATAAGAAGAAATGTAAATTCTGTATCTGACAAAGTCAGTCAAATCCCCTCAGGATTTATCCTGAAACCCTGTACTGCAGTTTGTAGATCCTTTGTCAGTGTTAGGCATGTTGATGAGTTATAGCCACTGCTTGACCAGTTTGATCTCTGTGAAAGCCTGAGAGAATGTTTCCTCTGCATGTGACTCTCCTTAGGCACACTCTTCATCATTGATAACTTTCCTCTATGGCCCCATAATCTCCTTGCTCAGAAAATTTGGGACATTACTGAGTTACAGGTAGTCACAATACAGGTTCTCTTATGTCCTGAGTCCTTACTGACCTTGAATGGCTAGTGCCAAAATGTTGGCTGTCCTTGCAGTTTTTCTTTTTCTCTAACTTTTGGTCTGCAAACTTAAGTTGTTAATCCTCCAGAAGAGAAGCTTAATGATATTAATACCCTATAACGTAGGCAGTTGAACTTAGCGTCACTATTTCTCTCGATATGAAATGCCTTAGACATAACATGGAACAGGTATTTTCCATCAACTCTGAATATGTTAAAATTTAAATCCCTAAAGAATGTGAAGAAAATAAAAAATAAAAAAATATTAAAAAATAGGAATGCACAATTACGTATATTTACACAGAAATTTAGAAACCTAATCACATATAGCATTGTAGTAGGACTGTCCTATTACATTTTGTCTCTAGTTTTCATTTATTACCTTTTTTTTGTTTGTAACACACATTTACTTGAGATACAATAGCAGTAATTTGTATGATATGACAAGCAGTACATATTTGGAAGACCAGAATGACAGGCATTCCAAGCATGACCCTAGTATTGCACATTGCTATCTACAGTTCAGTTACTTAGTTCACAGGTATCAGCAGGTATAGTCAGTCAGGGTGAGAATCCTACCAATTAACTGCTAGTTTCAAAAGCCTGCAGAAGATGCTCAGGATCATTGCTTTAATCATTTTGGGCATATAAATGTATGTTTTTGCCTCTGTAATGTTTTCCAGCTTTTTTCCTTGCCCTTGCTTCATTGTTTAATCCTTTATTACTTGCTTCCCTTTTAACTGTGTAATACCTTTCTATTTTTATTTCTTCTTTTCAGTTGCTACACTAGGGAGACTGTACAATATTTACACATGTTGGTCTGGTTTGTATCACTTATGAGCATATCTTCAAGTGGCATCCACTTAAATATAAAGGCTTCAACTTTATCATTGTTTATACCTGAGTAACTCTGTTGTATAAAAATAACACATCTTTTTCGTCATTCCTCAAGTGACGGGCATTTTGGTTTCTTCCAAGATTTAGCTATCACAAATTGCACTACCACAAATATAGGTGCAAATGTATCACTATGATATGATGTTGTCAGATCCTCCGGGAAAATTCCCAGTAGAGGAATAGCTGGTTTAAAGGGGATTTCCAGTCTTACTTTTTTAAGGAGTCTCCATACTGATTTCCATAATGGTTGCACCAGTCTACAATCCCACCAGCAGTGGAGAAGGGTTCCTTTTTCCCCACAGCCTCTCCAACATTTGTTGTTGGTTGATTTCATTATGATAGCTATTCTTTCTGGGGTGAGATGGTATCTCAGTGTTGTGTCAATTTGCATTTCACAGATGGCTAGCGATGTGGAGCATTTTTTTCACATATTTATTCACTTTTATAATTAAATCCTCTGGGAAGTGTGTTTTCATGTCAGATGCCCATTTCTGGATTGGGTCTTTGAATTTTGAGGCCTTCATGTTTTACATCTGTATAAATTCTGGAGAGAAGAACTTTGTCTGAGTGCTTATTAGTCTGAGTGCTTCTAAGTTAAGATTTTTTTCAGTTTGTAGCTTGTCTTTTCACTTTGCTGGTAATTTCTTCTGACGTCAAAAAACTTTCAAAAATAGGATGTCCCAGTTGTTAATTCTTTCAAGTGATACCTGTGCAATTTGATTTTTGTTCATGAACTCTTCGCCTACCCCTATGTCTTCGAGTTCTTCCTATTTTCACTTCCAGGAGATTTAGTGTTTCTGTCTTAATGGTTAGATATTTAATCTACTTTGACTTTAGCTTAGTGCATGGTGACAGAACTGGGTCAAGTTTTGGTTTTCAGCATGTAGACAGCCAGTTTTTCCAGCACCATTTGTTGAGTATAGCCATCTTCACAATGTTGGTTCTTCCTATCCAGGAGTAGGGAATATCTTTCCATTTTCTGAAATCCTCTATGATCTCTTTTTTTCAGAGTACTAAAATTTTCATTGAATAGATCTTTGACTTCTTTAGTTAGATTAATTACTAAGTGTTTCATTTTCCATGATGCTTTTTTAAAGGTATTGTTTGTCTAATTTTCCTTTCAGTGTGTTTGTTATCTGTGTAGAGGAATGCTATTGACTTTTGGGCATTGACTTTGTATCCTGCTATGCTACTGGATTGTGTATTGATTCTCTTAGCTTCTTTGTGGAGTTTTTCAGGTCTTCCAAGTACAGTATCATGTCTTCTTCAAACAATGATAATTAATCATCTTCTTTACCTATCCTTATTCCTTTTAGTTCTGTCTCTCATCTAATCGCTCTGGCTAAAGTTTCCAGAACTATATTCAATAGGAGTTGAGATACAGTACATCCTTGCCTTGTAACAGATCTGAGTAAATGATTCCAATTTTTTCCCATCTAGAATTATGTTATCCATTGGGTTGTCTTAGATGGCTTTTATGTGATTGAGGTAGAAGCCATCTGTCTCAGTTTTCTGTAGGACTTTGAACATGAATGAGTGTTAGATTTTGTCAAAAGCATTTTCTGCATTGATTGATATGATCAGGTGGTTTCTGAACTTAGTTCTATTGATATAGTGTATTACATTTATGGATTCGCATATATTAAACCATCCTTGCATCCCTGGGATGAAACCTACCTGGTCATAGTGTATAATCTTCAAAAAATGATTTGCTTTATTCTATAGCTAGGATTTTATTGAGGATTTTTGCATTTATGTTCATGAGGAAAATTGCCCTGTAGTTGTCTCTTTCCCTGATTTTGGCAGTATAATACTTGCCTCCAGGAACGATTTTCAGAGGATTGCTTCCTTTTCAATTTAATTGAAGAGTTTGAGGAGTATACTGATTATATCTTCTGTGAATTTCTTGTAGAATTCAGTTGTGAATACATCAGGACCTGGACTTTCCTTTGAATTTTGAATTTCATTGGCTGTTACTACATTATTTAGAGTTCTCATATCTTCTTGATTCCATTTTGTTAGTTTATACCTTTCTAGGAATCTGCCCATTTCTTCTGTGTCTTTTATTCTGTGAGAGTAAGGATTTTCAAAGTAGGTACTGATGATCTTCTGAATTTCCACTGGGTCTGTGGTAATTATACCCTTTTCATTTCTTATTGCTTGTATTTGAATTTTTTTCTTTCTCTTTTTGCTGAGGTAGCTAGGAACTTAATAATTTTATTTTAATCTTTCAAACAACCAGCTTTTTTATTAATTCTCTGAATTGTTTTCTTTGTCTTGATTGAATTAATTTCTGCTCTAATCTTTATGATTTTCCAATCTTTGGGATTTGGGTTTGGTTTGCTCTTCCTTTGCTAGATTAGGGTATTTATTTGTTTCTGTTCTGTTATCCTAATGTGTGAGTTCACAGTGATAAATTTCCCTGTACGAACTGCTTTCATCACATCCCATAAATTCTGATAAATTGTGCTTGAATTTTCATGGAATTGTAGATATTGTTCAATTTCCTGTTTAATTTCATCTGTGACCCATTGGTTGCTGAGTAGGGAGTTCTTTAATTTCCATGTATTTATGTTTTTTTTTTCTGGTTTCTTTCATCGTTTATTTCCAGTTTCATTGCACTGTGGTCATGTAATACGCAGGAGATAATTTTTGTTTTCTTGCATATATTTACGCATGACCTATGGACTAGTATGTGGTCTATTTTAGAAAATGACACATATGCAGCTGAAAAAAAATGTGTATTCAGCTATGATTGGGTGGAACACTCTAAAATGTCCACTATGTCAATTTGTTCCAAGTTCTGGTTCAGTTCTGCTTCTTCTTTGCTCATTATTTGTCTGCTTGACCTATTATTTTGGGATAAGGGGGTGTTAAGGTCTCCTGTTAAGACTGTGTTATTGTGCATTAGATTTTTCATGTCTACTAAGATTTGTCTGATATCATTGGGTGCTCCCCTGTTTGGTGCACACATATTTATGAGTGTTACCTCTTCCTCTTGAGTTTTTCCACTAACCAGTCTTTAGTGGCCTTCTTTCTTTCATTTGATCATTCTTGGTTTGAAGTTGAGACTGTCTGGGAACTGAATTGCTACCCCTGCTTTTTTCTGAGGTGCTGGGGCATATAATATTGCTTTCCATCCTTTGACTTTCAGCCTTGAATGACTTTATGAGTTAAATGTGTTTCTTGTATACAGCATATTGTTGGATTTTGTTTCCCGATCCACTGCCAGTCTATTTCTTTTATTTGGTGAATTGAGTCCATTGACATGATGGTTATAATTGAGATATACTGACTTATGATTGACATTTTTGTCTTTTTTATATCACTCAGAGTAAATGTACATGCTGATTTCATTTTGCATTTCCAGAATGTGCCCATTTTTTTATTTCTAACTTAGCAACATTAGTCTCTTTTAAAACTCACCGCTCTTATTCAACTTTCAGATGCAGCCTATTGATTTTTACCTTATTTCTAGTTCTTGTTATCACAAATTTCCCCAAAATTAGTATCAATAAGACCCACCTATTCTAAGAATTTTTAAGAAGTCTTCCTTAGCTTTGGAATTAATTCAAATACAAGTCAGAAGTGCAGTACCCCTTCAAGGCTAATTTTAACAATAATCTGTCATTTAAATGGCATGGAAATAATATCTACAGATTCATAATCATTTCTCCTTGTATTATTCTGGTTTAACATTTCTTCTTATTGAATTATAATTCCTTTAAGAAAAAGAAAAATTTTGTTCATTCTTGGGTTTCTAGTTCTAGCTTCGTGATATGTACATATGAAGCAAAAATTCTGTATTTGTTCATTAACTTTAATTGTAATTTATCACTTATAAGTTAGTTTTATATTTGCCAGCTCTAAATATATGTACCCATGGTGAGAAACCTTTTTTTTTTTTTTTTTTTTTTTTTTTTTCTGGAACTGGGGATTGAACTCAGGCCTTTGCCCTTGCCAGGCAAGCACTTATACTGAGCTATGTCCTCAGCCCCTAAAGAAATTTTTTTTTGTTTTGTTTTTTTGTCCGAACCGGGGATTGAACTCATGCCTCTGTGCTTGCCAGACAAGCACTTATTCCACTGAGCCATCTCCCCAGCTGGGGAGCAACCTTCTATTTTTTTTTTTTAATCAACACAAACCATAACTTTATTCTTTCATTTTCTGACCTCTAAGTTTGATTAAAAAAAAAGATACAATCACATTGTTTTGGAAGACATTCTAGTACTAATCCCTCCTAAAGGATGTGCAGACAACCTTGTCTTGATGTCGTTAGGCATTTACTATGGTCTTACATATTACATTGCAAGAATATTGCAGTGAAATTTAAATTGTAAATTTTACTTATTTCTTCTGTCTTTGTGCTACTGTACTACTTAGAAATTACTCTTTTGAGAAAGCCCAAATTAGAAAGCAAATGGTTACTAAATGTATCTTCACTTTGTGCTCACTGATCAGTCTAATTCACAAAGTTAATTACCATATTATTGCTGATTTTTTTTTTTTTTTTCATTTTTTAGGGAATGGTCTACAGGGTGTTTAGGGATTCACTACTAGATCGGACTCATAGTGATCTGCCTTTTTACAACTACCCAAGAATTGGGATTAAAGGTGCACACCACCACGCCCAGTCCCACTTGCTGTCTCAGTGTACCCCAGAGGTGGGCCGGGCACTGCAAGCTCAGGGATTAAAGAGTTTACAGGTGCTTTAATCTGCTGAGCTATTTGGCCGGAGCTCTGAAATGTTTTATTCATTTCTTATCTGCCCCTTTTCTCACTCCTTTCTTTTAATTGGTTGACTTTTTGTGTTTGTTGCATGTAGAAATAATAAAAGCTCTAGATTTTTAATTTTTGTCCACTCTTTAAAAACAACACATCCTGCTACAATGCTGTATATGGTAGATTTTTAAATTTCTGTGTAAAAATATGTAATTGTTGATTCATATTCCTTAAATATTTTTTATTTTTTAATTTTTATCTCCATATTTTTTGGGACTTAATCTTTAACATATCAATACTTTGATGGCAAATACCTGTTCCATGTTATGCCTAAGATGTTTGATATTCAGATAGATAGTGAAGTTAAACCCAACTGCATATGTTATAAGGTAATAAAAAGCTTCTCTTCTGGAGGGTAATAACTTAAGTTTGAAGACCAAAAATTAGAGAACTAGAAGGGTTGCAAAGACAGCCAGTATTTTGACCATAGCCTTTCAAGGTCAGTAAAGACTCAGAACATAGGAGAACCTATACTGTCAGTTGTGTCCCAATTTTTCTGATCAAGGAGATTATGGGGCCACAGAGGAATGTGACATGATATAGAGTGTGCCTAAGGAGAGTCACATGGAGAGAAAATATTCTCTTGGGCTTTCACAGAGAGCAAATTGGTCAAGCAATGGCTGTGATTCATCCACATGACTGACACTGACAAAGGATCTGCAAAGTGCAGTATAGAATTACAGGATAAATCCTGAGGGTACTTGACTGACTTTATCAGATACAAAAGTTACATTTCTTGTGATATGGGTCTTGCTTTATGTTGTTCTTAACCATTCAGCAGAAAAGTATAAAACCAAGGTATATAAAGTAAAGTCACATTAATATGCTGAGTTGTGAAAGGCTCAAGTCAACAATTTCTGTGGATAACTCACTACTATTGTGGACTGCTGGACTGTGTTGTATTGTTTTGCTGAATTCACACACCTATAGTATTTAGACGCCAATGGACTAACCATTTCTGAAAGGACTAAACAAAAAAAGGGGTACAAAGGAAGGACCATTTTGTTGTGTCAGTATATGCAGAATAGTTAGCATAGATATACAGCTACTTTTTTTTTTAATTCAACGAGAGGAAAGATTTGTACTAATAGTGTGCGGACAGGATATTCTGTCTGCATCTTGTACTATGGATAACCACTAAGAAGATAACATTGTACAATGTATTAATTGTTGAAACTGTCCTAGTAATCAGTTTTGAAACTGTCTCATTGATATTTGTTTCTCAATTAAAAAAAAAAACAGTGAGAACAAGTAAAAAAATAAAAGTAGTCATTGCCAAAAGAGAAACGGAACTCTTGGTATTTTGGAAATTAACCAGAATTATTTGTTTATAAGTACTTGAATGGTTGAGTTGTAACTTACAGGTTATTGAGATTTTGTACTAGTAAATCCAGGAAAAAGCTACTTCTGATACAAAGCCCCTCCCCACACTTCACCTATGACCACTGGGTTTGAAGATATCGTCTATTCTTGAGGCTGCTGAATCAAGCTTTCCTTCATTTTTTTTCTCTTAATTGTTTCTTCCCTACATCTAGCCCCTGATGCTGTGAGTTAAATGAGTCACCTTTACAATTGGCTTTTTAAAATCATTTTGATTTACACATAGATAATATACATTATTACATATTAGTGTCCATATATATATATATATATATATATATATATGGTTCTCTATATTATAAGGGATACAATGCCATCAAAATCTCAGATAATATGAACTTAGCAAGACCATAAATAGTCACATCATAAATTAAAAAAGAACAGTAAAAAATAAAAACCCTTGAGTTTCAGGATTAAAATACAGAAAAGTAGACTGGTAATATTAATGAACTCAGTATTTAACTGTACTTACAAAGGAACCCATTATTGCATATGAAAATACCTTTGCAGCAGATACTAATGCCTCCTTATTTTTTTGCCTTTCTTCTTCCAAACATTTTTCTAATATCTCCTGTAAATAATAAGATATTTAGAAAGACAGTAAATGTATTATTTGAGGTAACAAAATATATGCATTCACATTAAGCATATTTAAATATTACCTTCTGTTCTTGAGATTGCTGAACTAAGGCTTCTGTTATTTTTTCCTTTAACAGTTCTTTCTCTGTATCTAGCATTTCAAGGAGTCTCTGATGCTACAGGAAAAAATAACTGAATTATGATTATGGCTTTAAGACAAAGAGATCAGCTGACACAATTTTTTTCATGACAAATTGAGGAATAAATTGTAGGATATAATCTTTATAAGTTTGCTTAAAATATAGGTGTAGGGACCAAAATCAGTGAATTCTACTTTCTCTATTCACCACAGATATATTTTAGTGACTTGAGTTCAGCAAAGTACATGCAATGTCATCTAAATTAAGAATAATTACACCACTGCAAAATTAATCACAAAATGATAAAGTGTCATTCTCCAAAATTAGGTTTGGAATGATTATTAGACAAGACAGACACTATCAAATCACACTAAGAAAAACAAAATGTTGGGAGTGGGGAGACAGATCAGTGGCCTAAGCACCTGCCTGGCAAGCACAAAGCTGATCTGAGTTTGATCCCCAGTACTACATGTCATGCTGGGCCCTGGGTGCCGAGCCGGCCACCAAGACCAGATGTGGTGGGCCATGTCTGTAATCCTGGCTGTGGGGAAGCTGAGACAGGAGGATCACTACGAGTCCAAGCTGCATTGCAAGACCTTGTATTAAATAATGAATAAATAAATGTTTGCTTGATAATCAACTATTATAATAAGTTGTTTGTAATAAAGCACAAAGTAGTTCATATTGCCCCCAATCTTTATAATTTCATAAAACTAATGTATAAAATCAGTCAATAGAATGGTATATAATAGCTAGTGCTAAAGGATATAGTTTATTTTATTCCAACATGGTAAAGAAAAAAAAAAGCACCTATCATGGTGTAAATGGAACTTTGTAAGAAAATTAGTTTTTTCTTCCCTCCCCAGAACCAGGAATTGAACTCAGCCCCTTGCGCTTGCCAGGGGAGTGCTTATTCCACTGAGCCATTTCCCCGGCCTCTGAAAATTAAGATTTTTATAGTCTCAATATCTCCAGAAGGACAAGGTGACTATTGGAGCCATGCTCTGATATAAAAACAAAACTAGGAAATATAATACCAGTCACACGGGTTTCTCATTCAATTAGTGATACTTTCTCATATTTAGAATATTACTGTGGAGAACTGGCATGGCTTTTGGTGGTTTTGGGGAGAACTGGCCAGGGGATTTAGTAAAAAACACAAGAGACAAGAGCTGAGGTCAGGTAGACGTCTCTTGCCAGATGAAAAAAGAGCACTGGATAATCACCTAGGGGTCTTTACTTATACTTTTGGAAGAATGATGTCAATTTCAACCTTTCTGTCTAGCAACCACCTTGCAAGCAAGAACAACTTGTTCACAAGGCTCAATGAGGTCCTGGTGTTCTTGGGCTAGTTTTGTCTTAGCCCTACATCTGTGATTGATGTTGAGCTTCAGTCACTTCCAACCTGCTGGAACTATCTAAACCTCCTTTCAGTATGAACCTACTCTAAACTGCCATATTTTAAAACCAATTCATATCTTTCAAAGTTGTTCTGATTTAAAATATTTTTTCAGGGAAGCACTCTATCCAGAGAGTAAGTGATCAAAAGTACAAGTCAAGTTAAAATAAATTATTATTTCTGCTTTTAATTATGTTACAATTCATCTGTTTTTCAAAAGAATAAGAAAAATTACATGAAAGATGTTTTTCCTTAAAAACAAATCCAAACTATGATACAAATCATGATATGATACAGAATTTGTATCACATGAGTTTTGAAAGGCAGCTCACAAATGAGTAGCCTTCATAAATAATAACTGAAACTTTAACTCTGTATTCCACGGGAGTCAAGATAAATACAATTTTAGAGGATCAGAAACAGTGGTTTAGCTATTGAAAATGCACAAAGTATTGTAAGAGGTAAATAATTAGACTTAAGAATTATATATATGGTTATTTTAAGCTTGAAGAAGGTAAGCACAATACAAATAACAAGAATTACTGGAAAATAAAAAAAGAATAAAATTTTCAGAGACAATTTAGAGCTAATATTTTCTTTAAAAATTATTATGGCACGTCAAGCTAGTGGAAATTTTCAATTGATTAAAACTATAAATATGTCAGGTTTCACCAATGGTTCAACAAGAAGTAAATGTAAAGAGTGTACATAAGCTAAACTGACAATGTAATGTTTGTAAAATTTCTTCTTGAAAGGCTGTAATTAATTCTATTGTATGTGGTAACACAAGACAACTTTTGAGCTTCCTTGCACAGGAATGAATCTGCAATTACTATTTCAAAGCAGCAGTCTGTTTACACCCTGAATAAAATCATGATCTACTTGAAAAAACTACACCTGAGTAATAGGACTGGCTTATTCATTTAGACAACCATTTTTCTATAAAGCATTTGTAAGGTACCAGACATTCTTAAAATTGCTTTATAAGTAGCAGTAGTACCACCTTAAATTGTATCCATAAACTTCTATAGTCTTCCACATTCTTCTCATTTTCAGATGAGAGATCAGAGACTCAGAACTTACTAGGTCTTTAATAAATCATTTCAACAACAATCATACTCTATATAGATATTATCAGAAATAGTAATCACCTAATGACTAGAAAGTAGACCCAGTACTATATAGCTATCACATATTAAATAATATACTAAATAACAGATATAAGATAAAAGTAATTTGAATAAAGACCTCAATTCCATTGAGTATGTTTTCAATTATGTTCCTTTCACAGTACAATTAAAGTAAGATTTAATTCCTGTTCTCTCTCCCTTTCTCTTTCATTGGGAAGAGAAAGGGCTTGGTGGGTGTAATCCTCTGGACTCATGTTATTAGCCACATTTCACCAGTTTTTAAATTGAATTAGAGAGGTTAGAAAAACCAACTACGTTCACCACTGAGATTCAACAGCTAAGCTGAGACCAGGACTCAAGAAGTGCTGAATACAAAGTCCATGGTTTCTCTGAGCAACGAAGGGTTTGGATTCTGCTCCATTCTTATGTACTCCTTGTTGGGCCTTTTGAGTCAGTCATACATTTACACTATTATAGAGCCTTATGATTTACAGAAATAACTAGAACTATAGCTACAGTTTGGTTAGTCTGCCATTCCTAGTCTCCCATTTCCCAACTTATCCCTCAAGTTACAGAACCAGAGACTCCAAGATCTATTTCCTTACGTTGTATTGTCTACCTTTTATTTTGTTTTTCATTTATACTTTGGGTTTCTCAAGTAAGAGCAACCATGTGGTATTTAAGCTTGAGCATGAGATTTATTTTGCTTAACATTATGATCTCAAGGTGTACCTATTTTCCTAACTCCTAACTATACACTTAAATTCTTTATGGGACTCACAGATACCTTTATAACACAGTGGTTAACAGCAACTGTGAAGGTGACATCTCAAACACATAGACTCAAATACTAGCTCTCTTCCTTAGCTCCACTCTACACATGCGACCCACACTTATCTCATACTTGGTGTCCATTTGGGTTGGGTGGTGGCTTGTCAACCTGGAGCGATGACTCCCTGAACAGTAATAATGGCCTTTATTTATACTTTAACAAAGTTTTAAGACACAGATTGTCTAGCAACTAATAGCCCACAAGATCTAGGTAGGATTTTCTTTTTCTTTTGTATTTCAGGGAAGGGTTTACAAGGTGTTCATAGTCTCACCACTAGATCAGACTCAGTGATCTGCCTTTTTACATCCTCCTAAGGGCTAAGATTACAACCAATCTCAATTGCTGTTATAGCGCACTCCGGGGGCGAGGCTGGCACAGCAGGCCCAGGGATGAAATCTTTTTTTTTTTTTTTTTTTAAATTGAGGTAACTTGACTCTTTTAGGCAATGAGGCCTCATTTTGCTCTCCTACATATGATCAATTTTAGATTTAGGGGCTCCAAACAGTGATGTCACAATATTTAAACTCGAGATTCAGTACCTGCATCTGAAAAATGAGTATAAGCCCTCCACTGAGATGGCTGTGAGATGATTAGCTAGATAACTTATACCTGACTTGTGAAACTATTTTAAGAAATATTTCTTCAATGGATATATTATCAACTTAATTCTTTCTCTCAGCACAAAATGTCTGTTGATGGAAAAAGCAGCAAAAATGATTTGTAAAGAAATGACATAAATGCACATATGTTATCTAAAAATTTATTAGAGAGAAACTATAATTGCTTTTAGGGCAAATGATGCATAAACTACAAGGGGCTGATGACAAGACTTTAAGAATCAAAATAGAGTTTCCTCCCTTTTTATTTCCTAAAATTAACTAAAAAAATTATTGAAACATCATTGATGCACAAAAATATATACATTTAAGATACACAACTGACTTATACATATATACACACATTGTGAAATAATTATCATAAGCTAATTAAGTAACATACCCATTCCCTTTACACTGATGCTATACAATAGTGTAAGGTGAAGTAGTACTTTTAGCAGAGGAAAATATCTACAGTGAGGAAATGACATAATTAATACAAACAGACACCTTACAAGGGTGCCTAATTTTAACCACTCTGAAGTATACAATTATGTAGCACAAATTACATTCTCAATACTGTGATTACATAATCATGCCTATATCCTCAACTGTTTCCTACCCCCCCCCCAACAATGTCGGAATATCTCTAAAATTCACATTAACATTCAGCAGCTAGTACGTGCAGTGTCGAGAGGTGGAATTCTGAGATGAGTCAGTCATGAGTACTTTGCGCTCACAGATGGATTAATGGCACTTTCACAGGAGTGGGTCAGTTATCATGGGTGTGGGAGGCTCAATAACTCCAGGCCTCCAATCCTACTGCAAGTGGGTTTCCGAGTTCCTCTTCCCCTACCTCTGCTGAGCTAAGCTCCTAATTCTTCTTACCCCGCCTATTTCCCATAAGTCTCCTGTTATTCCCCGGAGGTGGGGCTTCCTGTCATAGCCCGGTTTCCTAGTTACCCGCGCCTTTTACCCACCGAGGTCATTTCCCTATGCCTCCACTATATATACCCAGCACCTCCCCTGAATAAACAAGACTTGATCAGAATCCTGTCTTGTCTCCATTTCTCGCGTCTCTTGTCCTTTGTCCCCTCCTCAATTCTCCGCTCCTCTCCCAGGTGACCTTTGTTGACTGCCCCGCTGGTTCGGGACACATGGGAAGTGGATTTCTGATAAAAAGATGAAGTTCACCCTATTTTCCTTTTGCCTCACATTGTCTCCTTGACATTCCACTATGGGATGAAGGGTTTTATCAGGTGTTAGTGCTGTGCTTTTGGACTTGGTAGGCTCCAAAGCTGTGAGCTAAATAAATTTCTACTGCTTACAAATTACATGTTTTAGGCTGGGGAGATGGCTCAGTAGAATAAGTGCTTGCCTAGCAAGGGCAAGGGCCTGAGTTCAATCCCCAGTTCTGAAAAAACAAACAAACAAACAAACAACCAAACCAAACAAAAAAAAAAAATTATATGTTTTGTAGCATTACAATGTACTGTATCTGTGAATTGCCTATTATAAATATTTCTTTCAAGTAAAACACATAAGAATCGTCCTTTTGTGTATTTTATACAGCATGATTTTTCAAGCTCAGCCCATGTTGTAGCAAACATCTTAACATTATTCCTTTTTATGACTAATATTATATTGTACTTTAATACCATATCTTTTCACCTATTCCTTTGTTGATGGAAATTTCGATCTTTTTCCTTTTTAGCATACTGTGAATCTTACTTCGATGAAGAACATTCACCTACAAGAATGTGAGTCCCAGTGTTTAGTTCTTGAGGGTATTCATCTAGAAGTGTAATTATGTGTTAAATAACAACTCTGTTTAACTTTTTGAGGAACTTCCAAACTTTTTAATTTCTTCCTCATGTTACATTCCATCATTTACATTTTATATTAGACAAGTTGCAATTTGTCCATTCTCTTTATGTGCTATTTCATATTTTTCTCTCTTTTAGTTATCTTTAGTGGATGTGAAACAGTATGTCACTGTAATTTGCTGTTGCAGTTCTCTAATTACTAAAGATTTAGGCAATTTTTTTCAATGGATACTTCACCTTCTGATAGGATAACTTCTCAATGATTATATGTATTATCTGAACAAAGAATAAACTATTAGAGCCCTTTTGCCACCTTTGTAAGGGATTATAATACAAAGCACCCTGGTCCTTATGATTTTGCATTGTGTAGGTTCTATCAGAAGCAGCGATGTCTCTCCTTTCTTGCCTTGGGATTGTTTTTGTTATTTAGTCACAGTAAGCTAGAAACCATAAAATACTAATGAAGAAGTTCAGCCAAAATTGATTCAGCTCCCCTTTACTGTTTAAAACAATGAATAGGTCCTATCCGGAAATAGTTTTTATTATTCCTTGTATAAAAATTATATTTTTTCTTTGCTCTTGTATTAGTGCCTTTCAATTTTACAACTGAGTTTGATTCCCAGTACAAAAACAAAACAAAAAACAAACAAACAACAACAACAACAACAACAAAAAACCTCATTTGTTTAACTATAGGTATAGAGTTCCTAATAACATAGGCCTTTTTCACAAGATAAAATCAAGAGAAATGATTTGTACTATATTTTCACATAAATATAACTTTATCTCTGATTTTGTTATTTATAATTATACATTTATCCAAGATTAATAATCTAGAAGTTGACTTGTTTAATGCATAAATTTTATGTGCTATTACCTTACATTACTATTACTATTAATGAACATGGTACAATTTTCATTAAGTACCATTATGTCCTACATTATATAAAAAGTATCCTGAGCCAATCATGAGAAATCAACACATACATTCAAGAAAGTGGTGCAAAATTTCATTTATGCAGGGTTAGTAATTTCTGAATTACTAATGTAAACTATATATAGTTAATACACATTGCATACTTGAAATTTACTGAGATCTTAGGGAAAGTTTATTTTTTGTTTTAGTATGGAGGACCAAACCCAGGGCTTCTAGCTTGCTACAAAAGCATTCTACAGCTGAGCCACATCCCCAGCCCCTGAGATCTTAAAAAAATATCCCCATATTACAATGAGCTTAAATTTGTTTTCATGTAAACTGTTTGTATTCCTTCGCAGAAAATAGTCTGTGAAAATTTTATGTGTCCTCCCTTCTCTGACCACATCTCTCAAATGTTCTCTTCTCTAGATCTGACATTGTGACTTGCATCAATGATTTTTCATGTGATCTGGGGTGAAGTTTCTCAAATCCAAATATTTTCCTCCAAAGAAGCTCCATAACAGCCACCAGTAAAAGTAATCTGTATTGTAACAGACTAATATTTGAAGCTATAATAATCCTTAAAAGTGTGGAATGGAACAGTTTATTTTTTGTCCCTGTAACAGTTCAGTCTTCCTGACTCTAAGAGCTCTTACTTAAAGTGCTGGTAATCAGGAGTCTAATTTTCTTCAAATCTGTAGCCTTTCTCCTCCTATAATCTTAAAGTCTTTCATATTCAACTAGTCAATACATAAAGAGATGAAAGCCAATGGAGCACTGGCTACCTTTACAATGTGTGCTCTTTTTAGACCAACAGACATTTATCATGGGCACTGCAAAGTAGGAAGGTATCAAGAGGATGGGATATGTCCATGTTCCATGCAGGTCTGGATCAGAACTCTACCAATAATTATACATTAAGGTAAGCCTGAGGCACAATAGCATTTCTGTAATTAAAGTTCCATAAAGTATCAAGAAAAGAAAGCTATTCCTCATTTTAATAACCACATTCACTAAGAAAATGCACCAAACTCTATCAAATGTGAGATACCACATGATCTATTATGGACATCGTACATGATTTTACTTTTACTTTGGTCCATTTCAACACTAAGTCTATAATTTGTTTCTGATATGCCTTGTTAGAAATAAACCAATTTGTTTCTCTAACCTTTTTTTGTTTTATTCCTTTTTAGCAAAGACCTGTTTCTTTCTCTTTTTTGGCTGGCTCAGGCTGCCCTAAGGGTGGGTCTGGTAAAGCATGGGGAGCTGGGGATCGAACCACAGTCCCCTGCAGCTGACTGGGTCTGCCCCAACAGGCACTTAAACAACTGAGCTAACCTGCAAGCTCCCAAAACCTATGTTTCATATCATTTATAGACTATAATATTTTCATAATGTTTATACATTATGAATGTTCATACATCCTCATGATTTCTGAGACCTGGAAGCATTAATTTCTCTCTTACTTGTGGTTAATCCTATAGCACTTTTAAATATTATTGTATAATGCTTCAAAACTATAGAAAGTGAACAAATAATAAAACTCCCTCCACTTAAAACACATTTGCAATAGTTTCAGACACTCTCTCAATGTTTTGTCATCTATAATGCCAACCATTACCTACTGCTGTATAGTTGCTCTTTATATATTCTAGATATAAATCACTACTAGGTAGTGATTTAAACTTTTTTTTTTGTGGTACCAGATACTGAACTCAGGACCTAATGAGCTATCTCCCTACCCCCTAGTGATTTAATCTAAAGGCAAGTTTTAAGTTAATTAAAATACACACATCTTAGCTACAAAACTTTGAAAAATTTTAGCTATGTAACATGTCTATCATGATGCACTACATTTAATTGGCCCAAATGTTCTCTTCCCTTCAGAAGAACACATGTATGATTTAGTGTAGATATCATTAAATTAATATTAGAATCAATCACTGGATTTTTATTCATACCAAAATTAGCTATCCATTTTAGATTGGTTTTGCATGAAGTATATGTTATATACAGTTTTACTGAGTCAGCAAATATATATAAGTTTCATCTATGTTTCCATAATTATTTTTATTACTAAACTGTACTACTCTCTATGAATGTATCATAATTTGTTTACTCATTCTATTGGTGATAGATATTTGGGTTGTTTCCAGTTTTGGTTAACATAAAAAAGGAGTCATGCATATTCTTAGGCATACAATATTTTTATTGCATGAATACATAATAAAGTTTATGTTTAGATTTATAGGAAACTACTTTTCTATATTTTTTCCAAATGGTATACAACTACAAATATGAGATTTCTTATTCCTGCACATACCATTTGATGATTTTAGTTTTCTTATTTCAGCTATTTTAGCAGATGAAGTCTGTCATTGTGCTTTTTTTAACTTTTATTTATTTAAAATAAATAAGACAGATCAGACTCATAGCGATCCTCCTTTTTTCAGCCTCCCAAGCAGTGGGATTAGAGGTGTACACCAGCATGCCCAGTCTCAATGACCATCTCTGTGCCCCGGGGGCAGTGGCAACAAGGCACACCAAGGATGGAATTGCAGTCCCTGTGTCTACCTAAGCAGGTGCTTTAATCTGTTGAGCTATCTGGCCGGGCTTTGGCACTGTGCTCTTAATATGAGTTTTCATACTGATGTGAAATGCCAAGCATTTATCATGTACTTTTCCCAAGATTTTTCCATACTTATATTATTTTGACTTTAAATTATTGCTGCATAGGTGCTCTTTAGATTGTCTAGATATAAATATTGCGTCAGAAATTAGTCTCATGAATATTTTTTAGTATACGGTTTGTCTTTTCATTTCTCTTTTTATCTTTTTTCTTTTTTTCTTTGGATTGTCTTAAGGAAGCAGGAGCTTGTGTCATTTAGTCTCCAAACGCCCAGTCTCAAGTGCTTCCCCTGTTCTTCAGCTGGGTAGCTGAGACTTTAGATTCATGCCGCCACACAGTCCTCTTAATTTTCTTAACAGTATCTTTCAAATAGCAGAAGTTTTCAACTTCATGATTACAGTTTTAGGTCAGCTACAAAATTTATGTCTAGGTTAAAAAGGCTTTTTTTGAGATAGGAAAAAGAAAATGTTTAATTCAACTCAAATATAAATATAAAGGTTCTGTGGTTTTTACTTGATTCCTATATATGTGTAAACAAATATAAAAAATCTTCCCTGGAATA
Organism: Octodon degus; assembly: GCF_000260255.1. Taxonomy (NCBI): domain Eukaryota; kingdom Metazoa; phylum Chordata; class Mammalia; order Rodentia; family Octodontidae; genus Octodon; species Octodon degus. The sequence goes on from NW_004524610.1 coordinate 16,911,487, forward strand.
TGAGACACATGATATATTGTACACAGATTTAATCACAATCACACACATGGAAGTTTTTGACACTAAATTTTAGACTAAGTAACCTCAGTAGTTTGGGTATACAGTTATCTACTTATTACATGTCCACAATCTTCACATTAGCTTTTGTGGATGTTATATATGTATTATATATTCTGCAATGCAAACCCAAGAAATATTTTTTTTCACCTCATATGTGGCTCATACACTGAAGATCAGTGCTCTGGCAAGATAGTCTCTGAAGCACATGCTCATATTCGTGCATTTATTTAACATGAACTGAAACACACTAAATAAATTTAATAAAATTCTTAATATAAAATGATATAGGCATTCACCCATTTTGAGCCAGCATATAAATATTAATGGAAAAAAAGCCAAAGAAGATAAAATATAAAATTAAATCTTCTTTAAAAAGTTGCCATAAGCTAAATTAGCTTTTACTATAAATAAAATAAAACCATAATATGAACTATATTAGCAGATTTAATTAAATCTAATAATAAAATGTTTAACATGCATGGGGAAATATAAGCAAATCCATTATTTGCTTTATTTAAATGGTGTTTTTGACTTAAGGGAGGGATTAAAGAAGTGAAGCATAAACTGGGAGACACATCAGCATAAAAAAGTAAAGTCCAGTTTATACTTTCATAAAGTTGTCTCCATTATTAGATAGTTTACATCTTACTAAATGCCAAAGATCTGTCCTATTCCTAAATGTAAGCAGAATATTTTAGTATTAAACATTTCCAAATGAAATAGCTTTTGAAAATGCACTACAGTTCTACTCCCTCCATGTGACTAAGCACAGCATGGTAAGTTTATTTATTTATTTATTTATTTATTTACTTTTGGCTGAATCGGGGATTGATCTCAGACCCTTGCACTTGCCAGGCAAGCGCTTATTCTACTGAGCCATCTCCCCGCTCCCCGGTAAATTTATTTCAATGCAAAAGTGAACTTCAAACAGATATTTGAAATAAGTGACCTATGTACAAAAAGTAACCCATTTAGCAAGTCTTTTTGTGTGACTATAACAATTACTACAGACAGGGAGATTTATATCAATAGAGCTTTATTTCTTACAGCTCCAGGGGCTGGGAGGTTGAAAACACCAGCAGATTCCAGATCTGTTGAAGGTTCAGTCTTTGCTCCAAAGATAAAGGCTCAAGTCAACAACTTCTGACACTGCCAGTCCTACAGAAAACCCACTACTATTATGGACTACTGGACTATATTGCAATATTTTGCTGAATTCATGCACCTACAATACTTAAATAATAGTGGAATACCCTTCTCTGACAAAACTAAACAGAAACGGGGGATAGAAATGAATGACCATTTTGTATCTATATATTCAAAATAGGACAGATATACAGCTGCATTCTCTTAATTCAATGAAAAGCAATTTTTTGAATAGTGTTTTTGGACAGGATATCATGTCTGCATCTTGTACAATGAATAACCACTAAGACAACAATATGCAATGTATTAATTATTGAAACCATGCTAGTAATTGGTTTTGAAACTGTCTCATTGCTATTTGTATCTCAATAAACTCTAAAAAAAAGAGTATATGCCTCATATTCTGCAACATCCAGAGGTAACAAGGCTATTATCCCACACAGCAGAATGGCCAGATAGCTACAACAGCCCCAGCCCCCTAGAAAGATACAAGCCCCACCTAAAGAAAGCAAGGCCCTCATCATCTGTTCCTCTAATAAAGCTCATTCCTAGTACATTGGGAATTACTGAATTTTGGATGTGAGGAACACAATTATAGCATCTAGGAAACAGGGAAGAAAAGAAGAAAATATGGATATGCATGTGCAAAGAAAGAGTAACAAATTATGTAATATTTTTCAGGAAACATTTTGATGCTTTACCTAAGTGTCACAAGAATGATAAGGATCTGTGATTTCTACACCTGGGAATTCATCATTACAAAAGTATATGTAGTTAGTCCTCATTTTATTTTATTTAATTTATTTTTTTTATTTATTTAGTACAGGGTCTACAGGGTACAGCGTCTATAGGGTCTCACTACACAGATTGTACTCATAGTGTTCCGCTTGTTTTCAGCCTCCCAAGCACTGGGATTACTGGCACGCGCCACCAAGTCCAGTCTCAATTGCATCTCAGTGTGCCCCAAGGGCAGGGCCGGCAGGGCTCGCCAGGGATGGAACTCAGCCACTGCGCTCTGCCTAAGCAGGTGCTTTAGTCCACTGAACTATTTGGCTGGCCCAATCCTCATTTTAAATGATGATTCATAATATTATCTCCACTTTCAAATTTTAAACAGCAATATTTCTACACTAGAATCACATTTTTGTACAAAATTAGTTAATAAAGGAATGTTTTGATGTAAAGGGAGTATCTGGCAGACATGAAATCAGTATAGCTCTTACCATTTACATTTTGTTTCCATAAGAGCAAATTGAAATGTTCTCCTGTTTTCCATTTAAAAAAGGAAACTTGAAAAAGAATTAAAGTACTGAACAAGTACAAGTCAGAGTTCATTAGCAAAATTCAACCATGATAAACTGAAAACCATTCAACTTTTTGAAGGGAATGAATTATTAGCCTTAAATTCACATTTACTGAACTTACAGCATAGTCTACATAAGATCTATCAAAAGACAAACACATAGCCACACAAAGTGGTGCATGCCTGTGATCTCAGCATTCTAGGAGGCAGAGGCTGGAAGGGATCACAGGCTGGAACCCAGTCTGGATCACTTAGTAAAGACTCAAAATTTTAAAAGAAGACTGGGAATACAGCTCAGTGTGAAGGCCCTGGGCTCTTTCTCCACTACCCACCAAATTATGCACATATACACAGAACCAATACGTAATACTGAGTTAATATAATTGAAAGGTCTCCTGCAAAAGGTATAATTATTGACATCACAACTTTAGTACCCTTGGTAAATGAACTCCTTGTGTAAACTTATTGATAAACTTTTATGGACAAACTTTAATATACTTTCATAACCACATTACACACAAAAATAGGAGGCTTCTTATAATATATAAAGGACAACATGTATGAAGATGCATATAACAACATTCCTAAAAAGTCCAAAAATAAAAATCTTTTAAATGTCCAATAGAAGTACGGCTCAGATAATTATATCATATAAACTATAATAGGTATCATGGGGACATTGAAATGTTAATAATAAAAACACAGAAAAAAACACGTAAAGAATACTCATATTTACATAAAGTGGAGGACAAAATAAATAAATTTTATGTTTTCTGGTTATATGACACAAAATATATCACAAAAAATCAGTGGAAAAGTGCTGATGGAGAAGGCAAAGCACACTTTAAATTTTGCTAGATTCTAAACCCAAGCCTCAAACAACTATCACAACTGAAATTCTAGCACAGATGATCTCATAAATGCAAATTACCTGAGGAAACAAATTACCATGAATGTCAGCAGAGGAGATACACAGAGATCAGACCTCAAAACGCAGATTAATTTTACAAAGTAACATCTGTATTTTACACATCAAAAGTAAGAGTAAGAAGTAGGACAGTTACAAGAAATGACCCTGTGACCATCCAGCAGAAAAGTATAACCAAGAGATATAAAAGTAATGCTGTAGTAATATGTTGAGCTGTAAAAGGCTCAAGCTAACCACTTCTGACATTGCCAGTTCTGCTGATAACCCATTACTATTAAGGACTATTGGTCTATATTGGGTTGTTTTGCTGAATTCAAGTACTTACAAGCTTTAGACTGGCTTCAAGTGAATAAAGGTCCTTGTTTTTATTTTATTTATTTATT
>NW_004524610.1:16915406-16915979 GCF_000260255.1 Octodon degus
CTGGGGATTGAAATCAAGCCCTTGCACTTGCCAGGCAAGCACTTATTCTACTGAGCTATCTCCCCGGCCCCATAAAGGTCCTTTAAAGACTTCTCTAAATATACTTTCTCTAACTGCAGTGAAACACCAATCTCTGACAAATCAAAACAAAAAAGAGGGCTATAAATAAAGGACTGTTTTGTAGTGAAAAAAATATAGATATGATAGGAAAGATATACAGCTACTTTCCCTACGATTAATAAGAAGGTTTGTACTAATATTGTTTAGACAAGATATAATATCTACATCTTGTCCTCTGAATACCTACTATGAAGACAACAATATACAATGTATTATTTATTGTAACTGTCATACCAATCTGTTTTCAAACTGTTTCACTGTTATTTTATTTTTTTCCCATTAAAATGAATAAAAGATTAAAAAATGACCTTGCGTACTTGGAGGAAAATAGAATATGGAAATTAAGAGCATGACAGAGAATTGGTCAAAGTTTGATTGAAACTTCAGCATAGGGCCAGCAAGATAACTCAGTGGACTAAAGTGTCTGCTAAGGCAAGCTTAGGCAAGTGAAGG
>NW_004524610.1:16917379-16919083 GCF_000260255.1 Octodon degus
ATATAGTTAACAAAATATTACCAAAGACTAAAAAATAGGATACGCTACTTAATACTGAAATGTATAGTGAATGTATAATTTAAAAAAATTGTTAAAATAAAAACATTTTGCTACCATTTCCCATTACTACTGTTTTTGAACATCATAATACAATCTAATAATGTAAGAAAATAAAAGATAAAAGATTGACAAAAGTGTTTACCTTTGTTCACAGAAGACCGAAATGAACATTGTATCTACTGGACTTAAGGTTTTATAGTGCTTATAGTAAGGTTTTTGGATACCAGGCATATGGGTTGTTTTCTTACTACTGAGATTAAAATAACTTTATATCCACAAATAGAAGGAATAGAAGTTTATTTTGGCTTATGGTTTCAGAGAGTTCAATCTATGGTCAGCTGGCTCCATGGTAGATATACTACAGTTATAAAAAAAGAAAATGATAGACCAATACTCGATTATTGCAGCTGTGAAACAGAAGCAAGGAAAGAGCTCCAGTAAGCGATACACCCTCTGAAGGAATACCTCTGATTGGGACCCATCTTACAGCCTAACAACACATTCAATTAGAAACATCAGTGATTAACCTATTACTGAATACAGTGCCCTGTGATTGAATCAACTCTCCAGGAATCTCTTAATCCAGTCAAACTGAAAACTAAGATTAACTGACACAGAAGATTCACATTCAAAAATTAATTACACTCTACTACATCAGCAATGAACAAATGCTTTTGAAATTTAAAACACTCTAACATTTATATTAGCCTCTGAAGAATCAAATGCTTAGTGCTATACACAGCAAAATACATACAAGATCTATATGAGAACTGAAAGTTCTGATACAAGAAAAGAATTACTAATAAATGGAGAATTAGGCCATGCTTATGGAAAGACTCAGTAGTACTAAGATGTCATTGAACTATAGTTTCAATACAATCTCAATCAAATTTCCAGGAAATCATTTCGTGAATGTTGATAAATGCATTCTAAAGAATGAAAAACAGCTCAGAACAGTCAATAAAAATATGAAAGAACACAGTTGAAGGACTGCCACTTGCTGAATTCAACTCTTGCTTATGTCTTGTAATAAAATAGGCATGTAAAACAATATAGACAAAAAGTCAAAACATAGAGTAATGTACAGGCAACTGATGTTTGAAAAGGAGTAATAATCAAGAAAAAAATATTGATTTAAAAATGGTGCTGGCACAACTGGAATTCACATGAAATATAGGTAGATAAGTAGATATATACCAAACCTACAGAGACAATACAAGCTTCTCCAAAATGAACTCAAATGATATATGTAAAACACATAAAGATCAAACTACTAGTACACAATGTCTAAGAAAAATCTTTTGACCTGGATTGTGGTGAATTATTTCTATATATATGTATCACAAAAGGTACATTCATGAAAAATAACAGAGAAGCTGAGCATCATTAAAATTAAATTTTTTTTGTATTTTGAAAGGAAAACATAAGTCAATAGACTACAGACAAGGAGAATATTTGAAAAGGACAAACTGATGAAGGACTGTCACACAAAATATACAAGAACTCTTAAAACTCAACATCTTAAAAGAAAAACATTAAAAATTGATGAAAGACCTTTAGCATTCATTTAACCTAAAAAGATACCCAGATAGCAAGTAAGTATATGAGAAGATGTTCAATATTACAAGCCATTAGAGATTTGCA
>NW_004524610.1:16919493-16922072 GCF_000260255.1 Octodon degus
TACTGACTCATAAAACCAAAATGATAAAGCTAGATTTTTATGATTCTTGCTCTTTGACTTCTAGAAAAGGTGAACTAAAGAGGTAATACAAATACCATTTATCAGAGATGAGGTAGAGTTTATTAAGTGGCACATGGGAAAATTTTAGGGCAGTGAATCTGTACATAGTTGGATATTTCTTTTACATATTTGCCAGAACTCTTAGAATATATATCACTAAAACTGAACCATAAGTAATGTACTAGTTCTTTGGGTGATAATTATATGCCATTTTAGGTTCATGGGATATGATTAAAGTACTATTGTGGTATAAGAAGGTCACAGTGTGAACAGGAGGTGTGTGTGCATGGGAAATGGAGGTACATGGAAACTCTTGGAGTTTCCAGACAATTTCAATATAAGTATAAAAATGCTCTAAAGATCAGCCTATTAAAACAAAAAGACAAATTAAATTAAAAAATAATCTTATATGCTGTTTATAAAAATATATCTAAACCCAGAAGCTCATAAAACTTAATGGACTACGGCCAGGGAGATAGCTCAATAGAATAAGCATTTCCCTGGCAAGCACAAGGTCCTGAGTTCACTCCCAGTTCCGGAAAAAAAAAATTAAAAATAAATTAATATTAATGGATTGGGAAAATTGCCAAATTTTACAGAATATAAAGTTGAAATAATTATATTAATATCTAAAATTGATTTTAGGAAAAAGACAGCTACAAAATGGCTCCAGGAAAATAGAAGAAGTGTTAATGTGTATGTACCTAAAAAAATAATAGCCATATATTACATAAGGTAAAACCTAGGGAGTTCTAAGGAAAAATTGACAGGCTCATTATTATGTAAGAAATTTTAATACCTATCTCAATACTCAATAGATAATCCAGTAGAAAATCAGTATGACAACAAAATTAATAGGCTCAATGCATAAAACAGTACAAATAACAGTTGGAAAATGCCCTTCAAACATATCAACTGTCAATAGAAAGGCATTATTCATTGACAACAATGAAATAATTAGGAATCAATGATGAAGAGAGGTTGGAAATAAGCTTGTTTGAAATTTTTTCCTCAAATCTAAATATAGTTTTGTATGAATTATACTCACATAGTAGTCAACTATAGCACTGACCACGTACAAGCTATCCCTGGCATTTGCAAAGCATTGATATGACCTAATATAAAGACAAGCAGTTGGGGCCGGGGAGATGGCTCAGTAGAATAAGCGCTTCCTTGGCAAGTGCAAGGGCCTGAGTTCAATCCCCGGTTCTTCCAAAAAAAGAAAAAAAAAAGTCAAAATGCATTTACTATAGGTAAGCAGACTCAAGAAAATGTGCTAGAGAAGTAAATAAGCCTCCAAGCTCATTTATTTCTTCTCAGCTCACCATCATATAAGGATTTTTCCCTCACTGGGTAAGAATAAGTGGGAGACAGAAGTGAAAAAAACAAAAATAAAACAACAACAAAAAAAACCCCTACTACTCCAGGAAAGGTAATTACATGTATAATACAATTTTTACCTTTAAATAGTGAGCACCAATAATTTCATATACAAAGTAAAATTGAATTTATACAGAATTTCTCAGGTTTCTGTCATACACTCACCCACCCACCCATCCACACATACTTTCTTTACAGCAAATTCAGTGAGATGTTTATTTTAATAATGTGTAGCTGAATAAGTATAATGCTAGAAACAAAATTCCACTCCTAGACTCTGAATATATAGTGAATATATCTGCCTTTCTAAATCATACAAAGATGTGCTGACAGAATAAATTTCACACATTAGGTATTGTTGCTTCTAAATTTGTGAGGCATTCACTTTAACTACGGATTCTCATTGTTATAATCTTCTTAATAATCAACAGAATATTCTCTGAGCATACTAGAGCCTTTCTAAATCACAAAACTAAATTTTAACCACTGTTTTGTAAAACCATCAACTTGTTCTTTTGGACTGCTATAGTCTTTCTAAAATCTTTATACAGAACTCAGTTGTGTATTTAAGACAGTTTTGGGTTGGGGATATAGCTTAGTACTAAAGTTCCTGCATATTATGGAAGTGGTGCTAAGTTCAATTGCATCACTAGAGAATAAAATAAAAATAATAGAGCTTTGAATAACATTTTCCACATCTAATGGAAATAGCTACTGTAACATAAGATGAAAATGAATGCATGAAATTATTAAAAGGTTAACATGCTTTATAGAGCTTTCTTAATTTACCTTATTAAATAATATAACTTGTCCAAATTTGGAATGGAACAGAAAAAATTCAGGATAAAATATACCATACAGAATAAAATGATTTAATATCAGAAAAATAGAGCCAAAATTTTTTTCTAGTGAGAAACTGTATTTGATATCTTTTAAAAATATATGTGCAAATGGACTATAAGGGAGTATGAGGAAGATGTATTTTATCTTGATTTAAGTCGTCAGTGTAAAACTGCATTAAATCTGTCAAATTAATGGAATAGTACATTTACAATGAATGGATTGTATTGTGTAAATATCTCAGTAAAACTGAAGAAAAATATATATGTGCTTTAACAATATTCAATCCATATTATTTA
>NW_004524610.1:16923208-16924826 GCF_000260255.1 Octodon degus
AATATTAGGTACCAACATCAATAAAAGATTGTTTGACAGATAAACGTAGAAAAGGGTTCAGCCTTGGCACTATTTAGTTTATGCTAATTACCAACAGTTTTCAAATTGCACCCCACGAGAATACTGGGCATTTGTATCCCTACTTTTACTAGATCCAGCATGCCTTTATTGGTCTTCTTGGTTAACACCAATGTCTGACAGAGGGATGTTCATGAAAAGGTTTAATATATTAAATAAACTTGTAAAACTGCTAAACTTTACAAAAATAATGAAAACATGTTCATACTTCTGGTTTCAGCTCTGACTCAAAAGCCGAAGGGAGAAAGAAAAACAACAAATAAGATCAGTGATGTTCCTTAGATTCATCGTAACTTCCATAGGCATATTGCTACCTCCAAGGCTGAAGGAAGAGATGTGTATGTAAATTCAGTGAATCACAACCAAGATATGCCTACTAGATCAGAAGATACTGGGGACAAACTGGTAGAAAAGCTTGAATTGTTACTCAGCTATTGGTGGAGAGTGGGTGAGGATATAGATGAGAAGAGGAATTCAATAGGAATTCAAGTCTTAGATCTTCACACTGTTTTGTATTTTCTAGGAAGAAATCCCAACAGGATTTCACTGTGAAGAGATAACAAGGTCCCTTTTGTAGATCTGACAGGAGAAAAAAAAAAAAAGGCAAGCATTGTGAATTATGTCCAGCATGTCCTCCATAACAAAATTCTATTCTTTGGGGTAAAGGACTTTACCAGAACTTTTTCTTGCCTGGTTGAGTATATCAAAATTCCAGCTTTCTATAGTTTTTCTATCTCACAAAAAAAGCACTAATAAGTATGTATGAAGGTCACTAGCTCCCCAAGATTTAATCATAAGATGAATTTGGTACATAAGATTAATTTGCCTTGCCAACAAACCTCGCTCTATACTGCACCAACAGTGATTAATAGCTAAAAGAAATGAAAATTTATCAAAGGAGGAGTTCTTGGGAAAGTTAAAGAAAATAGAGTCGGGGAGGGGAGAACAACAAGGACACTTAAGAAATTTGAACTCTATGGAAACTTACAGCAAAGGAAAACATTAACTGAAAACAGCCCATTTCTAACAAGACTGATATGCAATTTATCACTAAAAATCTATTGATCTCAGTTCCCATTAAATAACACATTATAGTAATCTTTTAACATAATAATAATTATTATTTTTTAATGTATTTAGTACAGGGTCTCACTACACAGATGGGACTCGTAATGATTTTCCTGTTTTAAGCCTCCCAAGCACTGGGATTACAAGCGTGCACCACCAAACCCAATCTCAATTGCCATCTCAGCATGTTCCAGGGGCGGGGCTGGCATGCACTAGGGGATCAAACCCAGGCTCCTGTGTCTGCATAAGCAGTCCTTTAATCCACTGAGCTATCTGGCCAGCCCTCTTTTAAAATAAGGCATGACAAAAAGCTAGAAAGTCTGAAGAAGCTAAAAGAGACCCAGAAGCATCAGATGTGACAGACTACTTCATATTATCAGTCTGAGAATGTCAAGGAATTCAATGGAAAAACAAACAACAGGTAATAATGAATGGATAACATACAGGTTGAAAAAACAAAAAGATGGAATCA
>NW_004524610.1:16925816-16940511 GCF_000260255.1 Octodon degus
TCAGGCTGCCTGAAGGGCAGGTGTAGTAAGGTAGGTGGAGCAGGAGATCAAACCATTGTATCCTGCACCTGACTGCATTTGTATGAGCAGCCCCTTAAACAAGTGAACTAAGGGACATGTCCCCAAGCTAAGGGGCAGGCCCCCTCAAAATATTGAATATAAAATTTTTTTTATATTTGTCACACAAAAGACACACTGCCATTAGTCTCTATCAAAATATTACCCTTCCCCTAAAAAGTGTTTATCCCATTGTTTTTGCCATTTTTTTGAAGCTGTTTTGAAAGTCCTCTTTCCTGACTTCATGAAGTATCATAAAAAATGATGAATACTGCTGCTCAGTGTGCCATCCAAAGGAATGACATGATCATGAAAACATTTAAGGTATGACTTCATCTACGCAGTTCACTAGATCTAGATTAATACAGCTGATTAGTTCATCTTAATATAGATCTGAATTTTCATATTGAGTTGAAATATTTACCTGTAGTTTCCTCCCTTCCTTCCTCCCTCCCTTCCTTTATTTATTTAGTCTTTTTGAGAAAAGTTTTCAATATGCCATTAAAGCTGGCTTCAAACTCACAGTGATTCTGCTAGCTCTACCTTCTGACTGCTGAGTTTACAGATGTGCCACCATGTCTTTTCAGTAGTAATTCTGTAATAATCTAAAAAAGTTTAGTCTTTTTCACATGTAATATTTTAAATGGGAAATTTGTTGCAATTGCCTCTGTTATTTTTCTTACTATGCATCTCTATTGCCCTTCAGCTTTGTATTCATGGTCCTTCAAATAACTGTTCTAATTTTAATCTGTCAAAAGTTCAATGCCCCTCTTAGTATATTTAGAAACTAAACTACTGGGCGCACTGAGATGGCAAATGAGACTGGGCATGGTGTTGCACACCTGTAATCCCAGAGCTTGGGAGGCTGAAAAATAGAGTATCAACAGGAGTCCAATCTGTGTAGTGAGACCCTGTACATCCTGTACTTAAAAAAAAAAAAAATTAGAGAGGACAAACTGTAGTATATAGCATTTTGTAGTTTTTCAGTGTAGCAGTAGAGCATTTAAGAAGAATGTTATTCAAAGTCTTGAAGGAAATACTTCAGTCTTTTACCATGAGGTTTTTTTCTTCTATTGTTTTCTTCGTCTATAATTTGCTCTTATCACATTCAGTATGATTTTTCATCTCAGATGCTCCATTTTTCCAATATTTTAAACTTATTCCATAAATTATTAATATACTTACGATTTTACCTCCCTGAACAGAACATGGTCATAACTATTTTAATTGACTTCTATGTAATTTCTGATTGGCTTCAATGAGTTTTCTCCCATTTGAATTATATTTTAAAATTTCTTTATAAACCTATAGATTTTTTAATAAGATGGCAATTTTTTAAAATCTTATTGGGTATAACATTCATTTGCTTTTTTTCCTGTGATATAGTCACTATTCAGTGAGTTTTTTTCCGTTATTGCCTGTTCGTTCACCATATAATTGAGAACAGTGCAGCACACAGTCTTTGTTGAATGCTTTCTGACTTCTTGGAGATTCATTGGGGTACACTATCCAGTACTTCATGCAATCTTACCACTGCATTTTGAGGAAACTAGCCATTCTTGGGATTGTATGAACTTTAAGAATTATAACCTCTTCTTCTTTTGGGTGAACTTTTTTTCTTGGACTTTGAGTAGTTTTTCTACATCATACTCAAGTTAATACGTAGCCAAGAATTGGGGAAAGAACTTCCTATAAATGTCTTACAGTCTCATTCTCTGTAACTTTCTTCATTGATATTTGGTTGTGTAGTTGTCTTACTTGTTTGGTTGGTAGATAGTCTCTTCCTCTTACCAAGTGTAGTTGTATGGTTTGGTTTTCTTTCTTGCATAGAACCTTGCACAATCTTAAGATAATAACAAACAAAGAAGGCCACTATATATGGGTTAGGGGAAAAACTCAAAAGGAAGAGGTAACACTCATAAATACGTATGCACTAAACACAAGAACACACAACTATATAAAACAAATCTTAATGGACATGAAAAATCTAATATCTAATATCACAATCTTAAAAGGAGAACTTAATACCCCTATGCCAAAAAGATAGGCCAACCACACAAAAAATTAAGAAAGAACTAGAAGAACTGACCCAGAGCTTGGAACAAATGGACTTAGTGGACATACACAGACTGCTCCATCCAAGCAGTTGAAACCACATTTTTTCCACTGCATCGTATATGGGACATTTTCTAAAATAGATCACATTCTAGTTTATAGGTTATGTTTCAGTCTATGCAAGAAAACAGAAATTATCCCATGCATATTACATGACCATAGTGCAATAAAAGTGGAAATAAGTGACAAAAGAGACCAGGAAAACCCTATAAATACATAGAAATTAAACAACACCTAACTCAGCAACCAATGGGTCATAGAATAAATTAAACAAAAAATTCAACAATATCTACAATTCTATGAAAATTGAAGCATAACTTATCATAATTTATGCGATACAATAAAAGCAGTTCTTAGAAGGAATTTTTTTTTTTTGAACCGGGGATTGAACTCAGGCCCTTACACTTGCCAGGGAAGTGCTTATTCCACTGAGCCATCTCCCCAGCTCTTAGAAGGAAATTTATCATGGTGAACACACACATTAGGAAAACGTAACAGAAACAAATAAACATCCTAATACTGTACCTCCAACATCTAGAAAAGGAAAAGCAAACCAAACCTAGAGCCCAAAGATGGACTGAAATCATAAAGATTAGAGAAGAAATTAATTCAATTAAGATGAAGAAAACAGTTCAAAGAATTAATGAATCAAAAAGCTGGATCTTGGAAAGATTAAATAAAATTGATAAGCCCCTAGCTAACTTCATCAAAAAGAGAAAATAAAAAATTGAAATACAAGGAATAAGGAATGAAAATGGTATAAATACCACAGACCCAAGGGAAATTCAGAGAAGATTGTCAACAGCTACTTTGAGAACCGTTACTCTCACAGAATAGAAGACACAGAAGAAATGGACAGATTCATAGAAAGGTACAAATTACCAAAACCGAATCAAGAAGATACAACAACTCTCAATGACCCAATAACAGTCATTGAAATATGAAATGTAATAAAAAGCCTGTCAATAAAGAAAAGTACAGGTCCTGATGGATTCACAGCTGAATTCTACAAGAAATTCACAGAAGATATAATCCCTTTACTCATCAAACTTCAGTGAAAGTGAAAAGGAACCAACCATTTGAAAATTGTTCCTGGAGGCAAGTATTATACTGATACCAAAAACAGGAAAAGACACAAGTAAAAAAGAAAACTTCAAGCCAATCTCACTCATGAATATGGATGCAAAAATCCTCAATATAATCCTAGCAAATAGAATACAGAAAATAATCATGAAGACTATATACCAGGTAGGATTCATCCTAGGGATGCAAAGATGGCTCAATATAGGCAAATCTAAAAATGTAGTACACTATACCAATAGAACCAAGTCGAAAAAACCACATGATAATCTCAACTGGTGCAGAAAAGGCTTTTGACAAAGTCCAACACTCATTCATGTTCAAAATCCTACAGAAAATTGGAATAGCTGGCTTATACTTCAATCTGATAAAAGCCATCTATGTCATCCCAATAGCTAATAATTCTCAATCAGGAAAAACAGATCTTTTACTCTCAGATCTGATACAATACAAGGATGTTCTCTAATGCCATTCCTGTTCAATATAGTTCTGGAATCTTTACCTAGAGCCAATAGACAATAGAGAGTAATAAAAGAAATAAGAATAGGTGAACAAGTTAAACTATCATTATTTGCAGATGACATGATACTTTACTTGGAACATGCAAAAAAATCCACCAAGAAGCTACTAGAATCAACACGCAAATTTAGTAACATAGCAGGATACAAAGTCAATACCCAAGTCAATCGCATTCCTCTACACAGACAACAAACACACTGAGAGGGAAATTAGAGAAACAATATTTTTACAATAGCACTGAGGAAAATGAAATATCTTGGAATTAATCTAACTAAACAAGTCAAAGACCTATTCAATGAAAATTACAGTACTCTGAAAAAAGAGATCATAGAGGATTTCAGAAAATGGAAAGATATTCCATGATACTGGATAGGAAGAACCAACATTGTGAAGATGGCCATACACCCACAATTTTTGTACAGATTTAATGCAATCTCTTTCAAATTACCATCAACATACCTCCCAGACCTAGAAAAATCATGTCTAAAATTGGAACCAGAAAAGACCTACAATAGCAAAGGCAATCCTGGGCAGCAAGACAAGGCAGGAGACATTACAATTCCTGACTTGAAATTATAATACAAAGCTACTGCGATAGAATCACCATGGTATTGGCAACAAAACAGACTGGAGGATCAATGGAATAGATTAGAAGATGCAGAAGCCACTACAGACACACTTAGCCATTTTACCTTTGGCAAAGAGGCCAAATATGCTTAATGGAAGAGAGACAGCCTCTTTACCAAATGGTGCTGGAAAAACTGGCTCTACAAATACTGAAAACCAAAACTTGACCCAGGTCTACCACCATGCACTAAGCTAAATCAAAATGGATTAAAGATCTAAACATTAAAACAGAAACACTAAATCTCATGGAAGAGAAAGTAGAAGAAACTCTTGAAAACAGAGGTAGGCAAAGAGTTCATGAACAAAAATCAAAATGCATGGATAACAACTGAAAGAATTAATAACTGGAACCTCCTCTTATTGAGAAGTTTTTGCATGTCAAAAGAAATGACCAACAAAGTGAAAAGATAACACATAAACTGCAAAATTCTTAAGTAATAAGTACTCAGACAGAAGTCTTCTCTCTGGAATTTATAAAGGATTAAAAAACATTAGGCCCCCAAAATTTAAAAACCCAATTCAGAAATGGGCATCTGACATGAACATACACTTCTCAGAGGACGAAATTACAGAAGCAAATAAATATATGAAAAAATGCTCCACATCACTAGCTATCCATCAATTGCAAATTAAAACAACACTGAGATACCATCTCACCCCAGAAAGAAGGGCTACCATAAAGAAATCAATGAACAACGAAAGTTGGAGAGGCTGTGAGGAAAAATAACCCTTCTCCACTGCTGGTGGGAATGTGGACTTGTGCAACCATTATGGAAATCAGTGTGGAGAGTCCTTAAAAAATTAGAACTCGGGGCCGGGGAGATGGCTCAGTGGAATAAACGCTTCCCTACAAGTGCAAGGACCTGAGTTCAATCCCCGGTTCCACCAAAAAAAAAAAAATTAGGACTGGAAATCCCATTCAATATATCTATTACCCTACTGGGAATTTTCCCAGAGGAACTGAAAACATCATATCATAGTGATATATGTGCACCTATGTTTATAGCAGCACAATTTGTGTTAGCCAAATCTCAGAAACCAACAAAATGCCCATCAACTGAGGAATGATGAAAAAGATGTGGTATTTTATACAATGGAGAATTACTCAGCTATAAAGAACAATAAACTCGAAGCCTTTATACTTAAGTGAATGCAACTTGAAGATATACTCATAAATAAAATAATCCAGATCCACATGTGTAAATATAGTATAGTCTCCATAGTGTAAGAGATCAGAGGAAGAAATAAAAATAGAAAGGTATAACAGTTAAAATGAAAGCGAAAAATTAAGGATTAGACAACGAAGAGAGGGCAAGGTGAAAAGGCAGAAAACATGACATGGGCAAAGACTCATTTGTATACTCAAGATGATTAAGGCAATGATCCTGAGAATCTTCTGAAGGTTTTTGAAACTAGTAGTTAATTGGTGGAATTCTCACCCTCACTAACTATACCTGCTTATACTTGTGAACTAAGCAACTGAACTGAAGATAGCAATGTGCAATACTATGGTCATGCTTGGAAGGCCTGTTATTCTGGTATTCTAAATACATACTGCCTGCCATGTCATACCATTTACCGCTACACTGTCTCTCAAGTAAATGTTTGTTTAAAGAAAAGGGTAACAAATGAAAACAAGAGAGATGAGAAAAATACTAATAATAAGATAGAGTGATTTCTAGAGCTTATCTTAAGCCAGTCCCTTCTCTTATGGCTTTTCTGCACTGTCTACTGTTTAATGCTTGTTTCATGTTTTTTCTTGTTTTTAAGTTGTATAGAGATAAGTGTAAATCTGATTTTTCTTGTATAATTTTGATCAGAATTGAAAAGAGATGTTGGCCAGAGAGGAATGTGATCAATGATGTAGAGTGTGCCTAAGGAGAGTCACATGGAAAGAAAATATTCTCTCAAGATTTCACAGAGAGAAAAATGGTCAAGGAGTGGCCATGACTCATCCACATGAGTGACACTGACATAGGATCTACAAACTGAGGTATAGGGTTTCAGGATAAATCCTGAGGGAACTTGACTGACCGTATCAGATACAAAGTTACATTTCTTGTTATATAGGTCTTGCTTTATCTTGGTCTTAACCATCCAGCAGAATGTTAAAAATATGAGTCATAAGGGGTGAAACCATGTTGGTATGCTGGGATGTAAAGGGCTCAGGTAAACAACTTCTGACATTGCCAGTCCTATGGATGTCCCACTACTATTATGTACTACTGGACTGTATTAAAATATTTTGCTGAATTCATACACCTACAATATTTAAATGACAATGGAATACCCTTCTCTGACCAAACTGAACAAAAAAGGGGGATACAAATGAATGACCATTTTGTATCTGCATATAAAAAATAATTAGGATATACAGCTACTTTCTCTTAATTCAATGAGGAAAGATTTGTACTAATACTTTACTATTATTCATAGTGTACTATGAATAACCACTAAGAAGATAACAATATACAATGTATTAATTATTGATACTGTCCTACTAATCGGTTTTGAAACTATCTCATTGCTATTTCTTTCTCAATAAAATCATTAAAAAGAAAATAGATGTTGGCTTTTAAATAGGCAATAGATTGACAAGATAAAAATAATAAAGCCTAAGGAATATAACCAGTAAGTATGAAACATAAACTATGAAAAATTAAAGAATATAAGAAAATAAATCGGTAAAATTTTTAACAAATCACTTTCCTGTTAGAAGTTTAACTTATAAAAACAAATAATAGTTTAAAAATCTCTTGTTTCTTATTATCTGTAAGATCAAATTTGAGTGGCCACAAAGACAGGTAAAAAAGAATACTGAGTGGCTAAAATGAAAGATATTGAGACAAGTATTTGATACTATAGAAAATACAGTACTAACTGGAGAATAACTTAAGAGACAAATTGTCCATTTATATTACACAGAAATTAATGAAGAAACTAAAAAAGGATAGAAAATCTGATAGTCTTAGAAACTTGATCATTAAGCTACAGGGTAAATAGTGGTCAATTCCAAAGAAGTTATAAAGGACATTGAAGTAAGAGCAGCAATCCATGCATAATAGAAAGAATCAAACTGCAGAATACATAATCTTTAGAGAGAAGTTTCTAAAGTACTAGCTCTTATCTGCAAAGCAAATTTCTAAGAAAACATTGTCATTTTTGACTGAAATTAATATATTAATACATTTATAATAAATTAATACATTTATATTTCATTTTTGTAAATGTAATTTAGTACAAAGTCTACAGGTCTCACTACAGAGATCAGACTCATGGTGATTCTCCTGTTTTTAGCCTCACAAGCGCTGGATTACAGGCATGCACTACAGTGTCATTCTCTGTCTCAGCATGCCCTGGGGGTAGGGATGGCATGGCAGGTGCTTTACTTTGCTGAGCTATCTGGTGGCCCCATAAATTAATACATTCATATTAATTACCCATGCATATTTGAACAATATGGGACTATCAACCTAAAGACTGATAAACTGTCATCACAGAATGTTATAGATGTGTCAGAGCTTCACTAATTAGACCCCCCCTCCCCTTCTGGTCCCCATCTCCACAAAGAAGTTCTCTGATTACTAAGAAGTACGTAACAGAAAATCAGTAAATAAGATTTAATGAAAATTTAACCTGTACTAGCAACATTTATCAAGCTGTATAAAATATAATAAATGTAATTATTCTGAGATGGAAAATAGTATTATAATCATCTGAAGCTCAGAATAATTTCACATTGATGCCTATTAGTCTCACATTGTTCATCTTTGCATCATCTTGCAGGTAATGGATTATTTTTTCCTGCACCCTCGTTGTTTTTAAGAGATCCTCTCTTACCTTTTCACTAGCTGCACCAGCATCTTCAAGATCTGAAACTCTGTCTTCACTTTCACTTAAACGGTTTTGCAAGCTTGTGATTGAGATTTTAATTTCCTCTATATCTCTTTGACTCTGCTTCATGCGATCTATTTCTTTCCTGTATTGCTCATTCAAGGAATCTGTCATTTTTCTAATCTCCTCTATTTTTTTTTATCAATATCTTCCTTAGAAGCAGTTATAAATTCTTTTACTGCAGTGTTTTTTTAGATTGGGTCTCCTCCCTATGTTTCTGTAATTGCTTCTTTACTTCAGATGCTATGAGTTCTGAGAAGTCTTTATTTCAGAAAAGAATTGCGCTCTGAGTTCCTCTATAACTTTCTGCTGTTGCTTATTTACTATTGACGCTATTAATTCATACATTTCAGCTGAGCTAGTGTCCTCTGCACTTGTTCTTGGTGGGCAATGGGTTTCTTCCATATGTTTCTGCATTTGATTCTTAACTGCAGATGTTATTAATTCAGGGATTTCTTTTTTATTTCCAATCTGAGTTCCTCTATACCTTTCTGCAGCTGTTTCTTTATTTCAGAAGCCATTGTTTCATTGCCTTCAGCTGTGTGATTCTCAATTTGTTCTGTGTTAGTGTCCTCTGAACTTGTTACGGGTGGGCTTGGGTTCTGAGATTGCATTTTGTTCCTTCTCATCATTTTGTGTAGCACTGTCTTCTGACCTTTGCTGTAGATCTTCGTTGCAGTTATAACCTTAGCATGCACTGAAGTTCAGGTGCAGATCTACAAAGTTTGGATTTATCCAGCTGTGCCTGCCTTGGGTCTGGCTACTGTGCTCAGCTCTTTCCTGCTACTGCTCTTGGGGGTGTACCTGTTGTGCCCCTCTGGCAAGATTTTCTGCTCCTGGACTAGCTGGGTGGTTCTATCCTCTACACTCTGTAGGGATTGCAGCTGCAGGGTTTCACTCCAGGCCTGTATGCCAGGCCTGAGCTGAGCCTGGAGGGGACAAAGTAGAGTAGGGGGGAGAGGCAGCTCTCCCACACACTCACCGGGCCTGTGCTAGGACTGGGTCTGGGGGTTTCTGGAATGTGGCAGAAATTCCTGCGGGGGTGGGGTGGTGGAGGTGCTGCGGAGTGGTGGGTGGCGTCCCAAGGAGGTAGAAGAGAGTCTCACCCATGCTGCGCCTGGGCTGGGACCAGTAGTAGGTCCTGCCAGCATAGGGTAGAGGGAAGCTCTCCCACACACTCACCGACCGGGCCTGGGCTAGGACTGGGTCTGGGGGTTCCCAGAACGTGGCAGAAATTTCTACTCGGAGGGCGGGGTGGGGGAGATGCTGCGGAGTAGTGGGGGGGTGTACCAAGGGGGTGGAAGAGGGTCTCACCCACGCTGCACCTGGGCTGGGACCAGTAGTAGGTCCCGCTGGCACAGAGTAGCCGGAAGCTCTCCCACACATTCACCGGGCCTGGGCTAGGACTGCCATAATTTCAATTTAAGCTGTATATTGTATTAACTATTGACTTTGGCTTCTATTTCCTCATCTCTTAAAAAAATCTCTACTCAGAATTTTTATCTTTCCATTTTTTTTCTTTTCTGTAATAAGGACAGGGTCGAACTCCTACTCATTCTCCTGTTTTCAGCCTCCTAAATGCTGGAATTACAGGCATGTGCCACCACACCCAGTCTCAATCCCCATCTCAGTGTGCCTCATGGGTGGGGCCACTATGGCATACAAGGGATCAAACCCTGGCACTGTGCTCTGCCCGAGCAGGTGTTTTAGTCTGCTGAGCTATCAGGCTGGCCCTGATATTTCCTATTCAAGTATAATGTGCCTCAACTGGAATATAATTACCAAAGGAAACTTTGTTCTTTAGAAAAAGCTAAACAGTAGCTGTTTGGGAAAAAAAGAAAAAAGAAAATAGGGCTGGCCAAATAGTTCAGTGGATTAAAGTGCCTGCTCAGACATGCAGCGATCTGGGGGTTTGATCCCCAGCTTGCTGTGCTTGCCTTGCCCCCGGGGCACACTGAGAGGGCGATGGAGAGGAGACATGGAAGTGTGGAGAGTTTATGTAAATACAGTCTCTGATGTTTGCACAATGATAAAATTACCCAAAAATTTCTCAGAATTGTTTTCTTGCTATTAGGTGATGCATGCCTATACAAATTTGTAAGTCAACTTGAGTTTAAAGAAAAAATGGTGGTATTTTGATTCAAATTGTATTATATTTCTGAAGTTAAATATAATACCTATTGGAATCTTCTAGTCTATGAATAAGCACTATCTTTGTTTTCTTTGATTTTTTTTTCATCATATGTTTGCCCATTTTCCCTGGCTAATAATATAATACCACACACTAGGCAAACGTTAAGAAAATTTTTATGCTGGCCCCAAAGTTAGGACATCCAAAGATGAGTGGCCATACCTAGTGATGGCTTTCCTATGGGCAGAGTGCCAAGATCATGGAGGCATTCACAGAGCAAAAGAACAAGCATGTATGGGTATCCCCTGTGGCTGCAGGTTCTATGGGTCTCACTACGTAGATCGGACTCATAGTGATTCTCTTGTTTTCAGCCTCTCAAGCACTGAGATTACAGGCCCAAGTCTCAATCCCTGTCTCAGTGTGCCCCGGGGGTGGGGCCAGCACCTCATGCTGGGGATCGAACCCCAACTGCTGCGTTCTGCCTAAGCAGTTTCTTTAGTCCACTGAGCTATCAGGTCAGCCCCTCAATGGCCTTTTGATACAATTAAGAGATGTGGTAAATACAAGATAGATAGGCCTACTGCCAAAATGAGACAGCACACTAGTTATAGGATTATATTCTAATAATTCTGTATCATTTTGAATGTTTTCCTTTTTACTATTTTGTACTCTTTAAAAAAATACCCATATATGAAATATAGTAGAATAAGCACAATTAGCTTTTATATATCAATGAATATGGTCGCTCCAAATATAAAATAGGAAGCTTCTGACACCAACTAACTCTAGACTACAAGTCCAAATATAGAAAAGTTGTTCACTCAATCTCTTAGAAGCACATAGACACTATTTAAATCTGTTACAATCTCTGACTGAAGGGCTCTTTCTAGATTTCAAAAATAAACTAAAATTCTTTTGTTTAAAAAGTGTATATTGGGCAAGGGAGATAGCTCAGTAGAATAAGCAGTTCCTGACAAGCACAAAGTCCTGAGATCAATCCCCGGTACGCAAGAAAAAAAAAAAAAAAAGATATTAAATGTACTAGCTAGTTACACTGCTGCTTATCCTCATTATCACGTGCTATACATAATTCTGTGTTCCATTCTTTCACAAGAATGGAAGCACTATAGGTTTACAGTTGCATCACTAACAGCATTCATGACTAAACCAAGCAAAAAAGGGGCAACACAAAAAATATTGCAAAAGGAACTGAAGAATTTAATACTGCTCTCAAGCTATAGTAATCAAAGCTATGTTGCTATGGCATTGAGAACAATGAAAAGAATGTAAATGGACTAGAAACAGACCTATACATGTGGTAAATTAATTTTCATCAAAGGCGTTATCAGGCAAACAGAATTTTTCCTTAAGGTGCAATAATCTGAGTAAATAAAACAACTGACAACAGACAATTTGTAGAAAATGCATATAAATTTATCAACATGCAAGTGCTGAGGAATCATATATAATAAGAAATGCAAAGAAGGGCCAGATTGATAGAGCTTAAATATCTTCAAATAATTTTTATAGGAAAAGTAAACTATGTACAGGGGAGACGAAAGGAGCCAAAGCATAGAGCAGCCTGGGGAAAAGGTTCTCATGGGCTCTGGAGTCAGTGTCAGTACTTTGTGACACTGCTTTTGTAACTGAGTCTTCTATGTGCCCAGCCCTTACAAAGACTAGGAAACTTTAAAGAAAATGCCTTTGTGAGGTTTGGGAAAGAAGGGCCAGAGACGATCCATGACTTTAGTTTTTCTTTAGTTCAAAGGTCAGCATACCAAAAACTACACCGTGGAATATTGCTTTTTTTTTTTTTTTCTAAGCACCAAAGATACAAAAGCAATTCAGTAAAGAAAGTGTCTTTATTAGCAGTGTTAAAAACCAAATGCCCACTTGCAAGGCCTGATGTACTGAAGTAATCGCAGGTGCAATCAACAATCCCAAAACCTTTGTGCCTATGATTTAACACACAAAGCTGTCATTCTCATTCAATGTTCTCCAAAGATATATTTATTTCATGTGGAAATTTACACAGCCAAGCTCCTCCACCCATATTTTTGCTATTGACAAAGGTCTTTAATGCTTTCTCTTGGTAGAAAGAGATGGCAGAAAGAGCACCACTACTATCTTGGGCAGAAGTGGCACAGGCTTCTACTCGCTAAGTTGTTGCAAGCTGTTCAGAAAAATAATATAAATTAATCTTTTGAATTTAGAAATCATTATTTCATATCAGTTGTTTAATTTCACAGGGATTTCAAGCGACAAAGATGCAAAACCAGGATTTTCTAAACCACAACTACCCAAAAAGAATCCAATGAAAAGGCTCCCATGAGAGAGCCACAAATTGGCAGTGACAACTTTATACTGCCTATATATAAAGAAGAACATATTTCTGTGAGCAATTAGCAATTACTGCTATACTACAGCTGGACACTGAAAAAAATATTCTAAAATGAAGCTTAAATTATAAGAGACAAGGGCCAGCCAAATAGCTCACTAGATTAAAACACCTACAAGCAGGTGCAGGGGCCAGGGGTTCAATCCCCAGGCCTGCCATGCCGGCCCCACCCCTGAGACAGCAGTTGAGACTGGATGTGGTGGCATGTGCCTGTAATCCCAGCACCTGGGAGGCTGTAAACAGGAGAAACACTATGAGACTGATCTAGTAGTGAGACCCAACACCCTGCAGGTTCTTCCCTAAAATACAGAAGAAAAAAAAAAAAAAAAAAAGAGGCAAATTGTAGAACATGATACTGAGAAAATATTAACAAAAACACCAATCAGAAGAGACAAATTATGTCTAAGATGTCAACAAATCAAAATTTTTACCAAAAAGATTAAATCCTGAAAAAAAAATAGCACGGAGAACAAGCTATATGCATTAAGTATAGTCAGATATTTCAAAATTTGCCTCTGGCTCTACAGAAGAAATAAGTAACAATGTAGAAGAGCTGAACAGGCCAGAAAACCTAAATGATACTAATTTTTTAAAACCCAATAAAGGGCAGAATATATACTCTTTTCAAGTAGACAAACAATATTTACCAAAACAAATCATATTGTGGCCCATAAAACAAAGATCAAAATATACTGAATCCACATGAAGAATATCCTTTGTGGACAGCAGAATGAAATTATAAATCAATAAAAGAAATACATTTGGAAAATATGAAAATATATAGATACTAAACAAAGTATTTCTAAAACCACATGTAAAGAAAATAATCAAAGGCTAATTTAAAATATTGTACTTTTAATTGAAAGTGAAAAAATAACATCCTTACATCTGATAGTATAAGGATACAGATTTATTATTATTATTATTATTATTGTTATTTACCTAAATTTAAAAACGAAGATCGAGGGCCAGCGAGATAGCTCAGCAGTCTAAAGTGCCTGCTTAGGAAAGCACAGAGACCACGGTTCGATCCCTGGCACCACATGTTGCACCAGTCCCACCCTGAGGGCGAGCTGAGTAGGCGTGGTGGACCACACCTGTAATCCCAGCACTGGGGAGCTGAAAGCAGGAGGATCACTACAAATTCAAGCTGCATAGTGAGATCCCGTAGCAACCAAATACATTTTTAAAAATAATAAAATAAATTTAAACCAAGATCTTGAACAATGACCCAAGTCTCCACTTGAAGATAAAAGAATAAATACAAATGGAAATCTAGCATGAGAAGTTAAATTAGTAGTAGAGAAGAAATTAGTTATGAAGAAATAAAAAATGAAAATCACTGTGAGCAAAAGCTGGTTTTTAAAGAAGTTTCAAAAAAGCTGACAAGCCTCTACCAAACTAATCAGGAAAAGGCAAAGATACAAAGAGCCAATATCTTAATGAAGATCAAAAATATCACCAAAATTTCTGCATATTTTAACAGCACAGTAAAGAAATATTGTAAGTGTGTGTGTGTGTGTGTGTGTGTGTGTGTGTGTGTAGGAAATATTATAGAAAACATACCAAGGTATTTGTATCACATTCATTTGTTTTAAAAAAAATCCAAATCCATGCTTAGAACAAAACTAGTAGTAGATAGACAATTTCAACATAATGAACAGTTTTGACAAGACCAGATATAGCTAAAAAGATACCAAACAGTAAAATACTAAATCATTTTGTCACACAGTCAAGCAAAAGAAAAAGCTATCTATTTTTTTAACATTTATTTATTTTTATTTATTTATTTATTTATTTATTTAGTGTGTGTGTGTGTGTGTGTGTGTGTGTGTGGCCAGCTCAGCCCACCAGGGGGCGGGGCGGGCTGGCAT
>NW_004524610.1:16940611-16967197 GCF_000260255.1 Octodon degus
ATAACAAAAATAAATAAAATGCATTAAAATTTAAAGGAAAGATACAGCATGTTTATTCTCAGGAAACATACCAATGTAAAAACCCTGCAAAAGTAAGATACAGTCTTTCAAGGTAGCACCTAACACAGCAAGGAGCTGTGCCAGACTGGAAAGCAAAAAGGCCAACTGCTTTCACTGGAAATGCTAATATTTAATAAAATAATTATACCAATTCTTCACAAAGTCTTGCAGAAAACAGAAGCAGAAAGAACACTTCTCAACTTGTTTTAAAATAGCAGATGATAACATCTTTATCTTGTCTTGATAGCAAGATAATTGCTAGAAGCTAAAGTATATTGCCTATATCCCAAGTATCTAATAAAACAGTAGTGAAGCAAAGCTTGTATACTTACTGTAAACACTTCCAATAGAAAAGGTAAGGAATTAAAAAGTCATAGGTGATCCTTAATGTAACAATTGTAATAGTAGTTATCTTACTATCAAGACCAGATAAACATGTTAATGGGAAAAGAATCTATAGATTAATTGCCTCATGAACAGAGATGTATAAATCCTCAGCAAAACCTTAACAAATTGTATCCAACAATGCAAAACAAAAATTTTATCCCCATGGCAATATGGCATCTATTGCATACATACAAGTGTGGTTCAGTATCTCAAAATCAATTGATATAACCCATCTTACTAATAAACTAAGGAAGAAAAATAAAGTAAAATATATAAATGACAAACATGTGAAAAGATGGTAACCATCAAAACACACACACACATAAACACACACCCTACAATTAAAGATACACACAAACATGAGGCATATATATAATTATATATATATATATATATATATAATTTAGAAAGCAGTTCTCTAAAACTATGGATATGCTTTAAGTTAACAGAGCTGACTATAATAAAATAGATAAAACACCACAGGAACCATTTCCCATAAGTGCTACCAAAAATGGCCCTTGAACCCTTAATTTTCTATAGCAAGAATCAGGCTGAAATCTTATTGTCCATATCCACAGTAAATGTTACAAACAAAGTGACTGAAAAATGAAGAACTTACAACAAGGAGCAATGTAATAGCGACTTTGTCCCAAACTCCTGAAAAGGGAATCATGATCAATCACAACGCGTTCCTTACCTCCACCTCCAGGACAAACACTTTTATTACAATTGTTACATTAAGGATTACCTATGACTCTTTAATTCCTTACCTTTTCCATTGGGAGTGTTACAGTAAGTATACAAGTTTTGCTTCACTATTGTTTTATTAGATACTTTGGATGTAGGCAATATGGCTTCTAGCTCTTCCGGTCAAAAGGGACCATATAGCTGGACCTGATAATGCAGAAACTATGTAAGTCGGACCTCTCCTATCCAACAGAGGTCCTGGACTTTTGAGTTTGAAGTCATTACAAGATAGAAGTTTCAGATTTTCTCCTATAATGATAGGATATGGAAATCCGCCTGTGAAATAGAGACTGCATATGTGCTATATTAGTGCTGTTCACCAAATACTTTTGGCTCTCTTCCTTCAGGTTCCAGAAGCTCTTACTACCTGGTCCTACTATGATGAAGTGGGACCTGTCGATACAAATTGGAATTGCAAATGTCAATCCCAAGCCAGAGTACTTAGCTGCTCATGGAAAATGCAACAGGAATTACTCTTATCTTTTAAGGATAACAGATAACATAGTCCACATAGAAAATACACTCTGAGGATAAGACCACGAAATAGAACGCCAAGACAACACTCAATGTATACAGAGCATTAATAAAATTTAAATTTTTGCTGTTTGAAGACAGTGGGTATAACCCACCCCATTTTAGTAATATATGTCTTATACTATTTTAAAGGTAGATAATTTTAATTCTGTGATTTATGTTCACACTTTTACAGCCTGGTTATTATTTATCATCCAAAAGAACAAAATTGTTACATCATACTTATAAAATTTCTTCCAAACACTTTGATAATAGAACACTGAAAAATATTTAATAGAACTGATCATCTTGAGGATGAAGTAGCACATTTATAAATCTTCAATTAAATTGAACACTTGATTTTGTTTACTAAATTGTAGTTAATTTTCTCACCATCGTCTATAACATGCCATTTAAATAAAGTTGATTGTGTTTTCACCATTCAAGTTTTCCATCACTGAAAAGTGTTGCAAAGAACTTACTATGACACATCCATAAGTCCTTTGCAAATAAGACAGTTAATCATTTAAACCATTTAATACATTATTGAAATAGAAGGAAAAATTCAAATAGACACTAACGTCTGTGTGAAACAAAAAGTAACTCAAGCATAAATGCTATGTTATTTGTTATGTATCATTTGAAATTTTGATATATTTTTAAAATAAATTTAATATGTTATCAAATATTAATTATAAACCTTAGGTCATTGAAAGTTATTTAGGTAAATATTATTAAAACTCAGAAATTAAAAGAAAAATTATTAACGGGGAAAAACCTACTTATTTAAGAACTTCACTACTATTTGTGGTCTATGATAAAGTTCTCAAGCCTGAAGCTTAAATAAGCATATCTTTTTTCTCTAAAATGCATGAAGAAAAGCAAATGGCATGAGGCCAAATAAACAGCTGCACAGCTCTCAGGGGAGAGGAGTCAGAATAAAAATATAAACACAAAATGGATGTACACTTTTATTACCTGAGCATTTAGCAGCTCTTCACACTTGTGTGCTTGTTTCTCAATTGCAGAGATGTACTGTTTTTCAATAGCTTCTACTTGTTGCTTGACTGAAGACTGTAGTAATGCCTAAAAAACAAACAAGAAAATTCTATGGCCCACAGACAAAACTTGGAGCCTAGAGAGGGCATGAGAGTTTTTTATACTTGTACATACTGGAAATACAACACCTTCTGCAGCACAGAATATACATTTGTAAACAGTAAAGCCATATATATCTCACTACTTTGAGCTTTCAGTTTTATCGTTCCCTACTGCCAAATAATCCAGACTTTTTGGCTCAGATATTCCTTTTACACACCTTCTCTTTTAAAAAGACCAAGTCATAGAATATGATGAAGAGAGCAGTTCTGCTAAATATAAATTCAGTTCAGTAAAGACCACACAGGACGAGCAGCAAATGAAAGCTTCTGAAAAAAATAAATAAATAAAAAAGAAAAGAAAGAAAAAAAAAAGCCAGACATATTTCACTGGCTGACAAAACTCCACATCCTCTCGGCACACTATAATATCCCATGGGCCAAGCGTGATCTTCAAGACCACAAGTCAAGTAAAAGCAGATGGAAACTCTGAGCAACTTGAAGCATAAAGTAACTGACCCCCCTAAAGGAAGTTCATGCCTTAATGTGAAAAGGTGGATAAACTTAATTGGGCTGTATAAGTGATGGAAGTAAGTTAAACATAAAGAAGATATCTCTGCTCTAAAGAAAGTCAAATCAGCATCTGAAGATATCCAACACACTCATTTCCTCATTGAAGATCTTCAGATTATTACAATCATTTTTCTTTTTCTCTTTTAAGTTTTATTTATGCTATACTACCATGGTCTTAGGAGGCATTACAAATCCTAAATCAGGGGCTGGAGAGATGGCTCAGTGGTCTAAAGCACCTACTTGGAACAGGCTTGGCAAAGCACAGGGACCGCAGTTCGATCCCCCAGCACCACATGCCAGCCAGCCCCGCCCCCTGGTGGGCTGAGCTGGCCACACACACACAAACACACACACACTAAATAAATGTTAAAAAAAATTAAAAAAAAACAAAAAGAAACAAACAAATCCTAAATCATTCTAAAATATGCATTCAACTAAATATATATGAAGTCTCTAGCAAATACTCTTTCTAAACTACTCACATTCAGAACAGTAAGCTGAAACAGACATGTCTTACAGAAAACAGATCATTTACACATTCACCAAGAAAAATAAACCAAATCTCTCAATCTGTTTTGAAAATATCTTTCTTCAGTTGGAAACAACATGCATTAAGATACTAAATAGATATACAGTTTAAAAACAAGCAAACAAACAGACAAATACTTTTAACCAAAAGGTAACCTTCAGATTTTTAGGTGATTAACTCTTTTGCAATGGAACAACTGTAGCACTGGTAATGCTGGAGTCACAACAAAGACGCTACGGACAATGAAGACACTACAGAATTACTAGTAAATCTGTAAAGGAAAATAAAACTTTGCCTGAAATTTAATCGAAATACAAGGGACTGCCTTAGTCTGTAATTTTCTAAGGTGGAAAAAAAACCCATTATACAAAATTTCAAAACAAGGTAGGATAGTAACAATAGCTAATACATTGCGTATTGTTATCATCAAAGTAGTTGTTCAGACTACAAGATATAGGCGTGAAAAATTGATAAAAACAGGCCAGGCAGACAGCTCAGTGGATTACAGCACCTGCTTAGGCAGAGTGCAGGGGCCGGGGTTTGATCCCAGACCTGCTGTGCCGACCCTGCTCCCAGGCATGCTGAGACAGATTGAGACTGGGCATGGTGGCATGCACCTGTAATCCCAGCGCTTGGTAGGCTGAAAACAGGAGGATCACTACAAGTCCAACCTGTGTAGTGAGACTCTGTAGACTCTACTAAAATATGTTTTAAAAAATTTGGTCAAACAATATAAGTCTAAAAACTTTCTTTTCAATAAGCTAATAGAAACTAGTGGCATAACTATCTTTACATATATGTATTTCCTTTGCCCATTCTTTTCTCCTTTCCTCCATTCCAGTTATTCTTTGCTTTTGAGCAGTTTCTTTCCTTTTCTCATTATCTACTGCATATATTTTAAATCTTATTTGCTCTTTTAGTTTCTCACTCTAGGGAGACAAGATATTTATACTTGCAAGTTTGATTTACTTCACTTATAAGAATGGTTTCTAGGGCTGGTGAGATGGCTCAGTGGTCTAAAGCACCTACTTAGAACAAGCTTAACAAAAGCAAAGGGACCGCAGTTCAATCACCCAGCACCACATGCCAGCCAGCCCTGCCCCCTGGTGGGCTGAGCTGGCCACACACACACACACACACACACACACACACACACAAATAAATAAAATTAAAAAAAAAAGAATGGTTTCTAGTTGCATTCATTTAGCTATAAAAGCCTCAAGTTCATCCTTGTTTATAGCTAAGCAGTACTCCATTATATAAAAATAGCACTTTTTTAAAATCCATTCCTCAGCAGATGAGCATTTAGGTTCTTCCCAAGATTTAGCTGTTATAAATTGTGCTGCTATAGACATGGCTGCACATATATTGCTGTGGTATGATGTTTTTATTTTATTTATCTATTTATTTTTTTCATGGAACCAGGGATTGAACTCAGGCCTCTGCACTTGCCAGGGAAGCGCTTATTCTACTAAGCCATCTCCTCTGCCCCTCGATGTATTTGATTCTTCTGGGAAAATACCTAGAATGGGAATAGTTGAATTAAATGGAGGCTCCAGTCCTCATTTTTTTTTTTTTTTGAGGAATCGACATACTGATTTCCACAGTGATTATACCAGCATATACTCTCACAAACAGTATGAAATCATTTTTTTTCCTACAGCTCCTCCATCATTTGTTATTGGTTAATTTCTTGATAATAGCCATTATTTCTAGAATGAGATGGAAACTCACTGTTTTAATTTGCATCTCTCCAATAATGATGTTGATTATTTTTCACATTCTTATTTGCCATTTATATTTCTTCATCTGAGAGGTACATATTCCTCTCAGATGCCCATTTTTGGTTTAGGTCTTTGAATTGGGAAGGGTCTGATATTTTCAATTCTTTTAGTTCTAAGCACAAATCTTTCTTCTGAGGGACAATTGGATAAAATTTTTACTTACTGTGTGGGTTCTTTTTACTCTGTTGATAATTTGTTCTGATATGCAAAAGTTTAATAAAAAGAGATACCAGTTGTTGATTCTCTGAAGTATCTCCCATCAGTACAAGATTTACTACAGAATCCTAAAAGAACATTATGAATCCAACTATAAGAAAAGTAATTCAATTGCTTTGGAAAGTAACAAAATTTATTGATCAATCCATTAAATTAAACTTTACCAATAGAAAATTTTAATGTTATAATGCTGCAAACTAGAAGCTAAAGACAAAACAGAATGCAAGGTACAGAGAACAGACATCTTCACTAAAGTCACTGATATTGCATATTCAAAGTATCTATAGCAGCAATTTACACATAAGAAATTCAACAAAATTATAAACTAAATAAATCAATTTATGATGGCATGCCCAACCCTAACCATAGGTCTATTCATAGAGAAATTATTAAAACTTTTATATTTATGATTGTTTTTCTTGTCTATAGTATGGGCAAAACTTCCTTAGAAAAATTAGCATGAAACAGGAAAGGAGAAGAACAGAAAAGTAGGTCAAGGAAAATCATTTATCAATGCTACATACTATATAGAAAATAAAAATAATTTTTTTCAAAGTGCAGTCAAAAGGTTTTCCTGAAGTAATATTAACTGAAACTTCCTCTGGACACTCTATCCACACATCTACAGGTCTTCTAACAATACTTTCATTCTCCAATTTATCATGAATATCCCATGTCATAGTTCGGGACTTTGCAAGGAGAACAATACAATATAGCTCACATATTTTTAAGATTATTTTAAAGTGAATCACCCAAAGAAACATATACCAAGAGTGTAGGAAATCTCTCCATACACTAAAGACTCAAGACTCCAGCTGAGGGCCTGAATTCCACTGTAATGTCCTGCTTGCGTCCAGCTGAACACTTAAGAGACCATAACAGTGTCTTATGCAGGTGTGTTTCATGGATCAGTGCTGGGAAGGCCTAAAGGTCAGTGATAGAAGCCAGAACATCTATGGCAACAGAATGAAGGATCTGTGCTATCAAGCTGAAGGATTGGTACTAGATAGAGCCAGGAAGTGACACTCAAGGTAAGAACAGAACATCCCCAAGAAGTACCACAGCCATCCTCAGCAACAGTGAGGTCCCAAGCTCCTCCAAAGATGAGGAAAGCTGAGTTCTCATCAGGAAAGGCAACACAACAAGCTTCTCCAGGAGACTGAGCTGTGTACCATTTTCCCCTCCAGAGCCAGGAATCGATGCTCAAAGTGGGGACCAGAGCTTCCCCAAAGTGAACTGTAGCCATTTTCAGTGTCCATGAGGCTTCAATCTCTTTCAACCATGGAGAAGAGCAGAGTTCATCATGGAACCCACATCACAAGCTTCGCCAAGAAAACCAACAGCTCCCTAACAACGTTTTCATCTCCAGCTCTGCCTCTTATGCTGCTGGCAACAATCGTGAGATTGGTCTCCCAACCCAGCACTAGTCTGGTTCAGTTTAGCTGGCTGGGTATTATAAGTTGACTTCCAGTTGTCAATCCACCACAGCTTAGCACTCCAGACTATGAAAATGAATAGACACTGTCTAAATGTTGGCGATTAGATTTGGCTCTGAATGTTGCTCTTAACCAACTTGTCTTAATCTTCCATGGTTCTTGGTGAATAAAAGCTATACTTTGCTAACTTGAAACACTTCAGAGGTTAAAAAAAAAGTGATAGGCTGATTTCATACATTCACACATACATTTATATAAACATTTTTAAAATCTTTCCTGAGTAAGTCAATACTCTAGTTATGGTGCAGATGCAGTTGCATTTGAGGGAAAATAGGCATCTCAGAAAATAGAAATTAGGTGATATATTTCTGTGAAACAAGTTCAATCTGCATTTAAAGCTTTCATTTACTCGATTCCACCTCCCAATTCAAATCCAAGTTTTTGGCCTTTGATTTCCCAGCACGGCGTCTCCACAGCCACGGACACAGCCCTGGGGAGAATGTGTGTGCATGTTTCCTAGGAGTGAACACTGAGGAGTAATGGCAATAGATTTCGTCATGTTTCTTTTAGAAACCAGGAAAGAAAGCATTACCTAAATTTTTGGAAAATTGACTTAAGCAACAATCTTCTCCATTATACTTTGATTTAAGAAAGAAAGAGAAACAGCAAGGTCATGCAGAGGCTGCTGAAAATCTATCATTTTGCACATCTCAAGCATTTGGAGTTGCAGTGATCCTAAGGTTTTTCTATGTATCTGAGTGTTACTCTACAATTAAAAAGAAAAATGTTAATTTATGGATGCAGATCTAATCATGGAAATTCTGTATTGCCTTGCCATGCTATAAAGTGCTTTGAGACAGTGAAGGCCAAAGAAAATCTTCAGGATACAGGGAATCATTCCTGCTGGCCTTGTTGTTAAGGGATTCTAGTAACAGAAGCGTCGTTACCTCATTACCTCAAACACCGCAAAAAGCTCCCAGTGAAAATTTCTTTTGTGCCATGGACAACACATTAAAATTAAGAAGTTTCTAAAATTAAGTACAGCACAGAAACATTGTGGGTCTGGGTTCCAGATATTTCAACCTTCTGAAAAGCTGCCACATGGTCTGGCCTCTCCTTCAGATGCCACAGTACTGTTCCTTGTGACTTGAATCAGAGCTACAGTTTCAGTTTAAGAGGGGGAAAAAAAGTGGAAAAGAGAATTCTGTCTAGCATACCCACTTCACAATCTTTTGCAGCATTAAACAAATGTCAGATTATTATACTGTAAAGGCCTATGCTTTTTATCTTAGACTAAAGCCTCAGAGAACAAAAAAGGAAGATACTAAGGTTAATGTTAGAAATCTTTAGCTTAGATATTAAGCACATATAAACTTTCCAAAGTGGTATATTATTTTGTCAGAGGAAAGTATCAAGCTTTGAGTGACCTGTTATATATCTTTTATTTATTTGGTACAGTCTCGCTACACAGCTTGGACTCTTAAGTGATTCTATTTTCAGCCTCCCTAGCCCTGGGATTATAGGCCTATGTCACCATGCCCAGACTCCGTCACAAGCTCACGGCATTCTGGGGTCAGGACCGGGGCAGCATGCAGGACTGGGGATCAAACCCTTGTCACTGAACTTGCCAAAGCAGGCACTTAGTCTGCTGAGCCATCTTGCCAGCCCAGGATCCCTCATTTTTATGATACATGAAATTCATGCTTGGTGAATTCAAGATGAGATCATGATAATTCTTTCAGTTACTAGATTAAGATCATTAAATAAAGTAATTAGAGTGGGCATTGTTGATTGATGTCCAAAACTGATTAATATGGCTAAAATTGAGACACAGGTAATGCATGTATCACAGTAAACATTTATAGTACTTACAATGAGACCTATAACATTTTACCTTATAAAGAAAAATGTTGACTTTCAATACTAGAAATGAGTGATTAAGGAATAATATGAAATCTAGATCATGTGTGAAAATCCCAATACTAAATAAAAATCTATTTAATTTTTTTAAAGACCATTAAAATAAGTAATTTTCTTCACATTACTATAAATCCATTTGTCACATACAGGTGTCAAACTGTAGCAACAAATTTTTGCTAACAATGGAAAGCCGAAAGTATTAGGAGACAGAGGTATGACTCAAGTAAATTTTATGAAAAACTAACAAAGACTACATTTGCATTTATGTTTTCATTTATTCTCATTGACAAAAAGTTTGTGCCCTTGGATGATAAAATTCTAACATACTTCTACTAGATTCTCTTCCAGATAAAAGTTACTGTCTGTTTAGTATAGACATGACTATCTTACGAGTGATATCTAAATAATTCAAGTCCATTGATTTGGACACCAAAGAGTCACAGGAGATCCATTACCACAACTGAAGCAGGTGCCTGGGTGCCCTTAGGGCCAAGCTTCTTATATATTCAGTTTGACAAAAGAAGAAGGAAGACACAGTAAAGGCACATCTATCAAACACTATTATAAAATGGTATGAAATGAGATTGCTGGTTTAATACTACCCCAGATTGGACAAACTACCAAAAATTATTTTCAATGGTTATGTGAATTTCTTGTTGAAATAGTAAAATAGGTGCTCTATCTAAAATAGACTAAATCAAATTCAAATGGAGGGCTGAGGAGATAGCTCAGAAGAACAAGCACCTGCCTGGCAAGTGCAAGGTCCTGAGTTTAATCCCCAGTACCGGAAAAAAAAAATGAACAAACTCAAGTGGATTATTCTTCAAACAGAATTCCTTTCTCATGGCTAGAAACAAACTTATCAGTTTACTATAAATGAGGACATGGCAATTCTAAGCACATTACATGACCTGTACCAAAACAGATCCTATGGAGAAGAGGAGACTGACACTCAGAATGATAAGAGGAAAATTTATACCATATACATTTTCATATCATTTGAATTTTGTATGGCATGTGTATGCTACCATATTTTAAAAATGCATTTAATAGGTATTGTACCTTATATTCCTTAATAATTTACTCTTGCTAAAAATTAATATTCTCACATATTAAGAACATAGAGATCTGATTACTCAGAATGTAGAGATTAAAATCAAAACCAAAGCTTTATTTTCCAACTTTTATACACTAATTAGAATCCCAAATGTTATGACTGTTATATCTCTGCTTTCCTTTCACAGCATCTGTGTTTCACAGTTTAGAATAAAGAATAAATTAAACCATTGTTACAGCTTCTCTCTAGATGTCTCCCCAAAGCTTCATGCGCTCCAAGGGGAGGTGACTGAATCATGGGTGTGAGATACTGAATCAGCCCACTGATTGGCTAGCACAGTGGAGTGTGGATGATGGACTTACTGAAGATACAATCCCCATCTTGGGAGGGAAGGGATAGCAACTACAATATACCTATAGCCTGGGTGGAATAAGTTGGGGGGAAAAAAAGGAGAAAAAACCCTAAAAGGTTCACTGCTTCCTGCTTGTCCTGACCTCCTCTGTGATGCCCCACTGCCATCGGCCCTGTGTTGGAGCAAACAGACTATGGTCTGAAACTTCAACAAACTATGAGCTAAATAAACCTTTCCTCCTTTAACTTGTGGGTGTTGGGTAGTCTGTCCCAGCAACAAGAATTAACTAAGACCACCACTATTTATACCTCTTCAAACAGGTAGAAAATTTAAAAACATTCTCAATGCTCATCATCTTTAAAAATATTTACACATGCATGGCCTCATTAGAAAAAGAAAAGTTACTGAGTAAAGAGAATGTTAACTTATCTTTTATTTTCTGTTGATAGATACAGTGTATGGCCTTCCACTAACTGGATTATTGGCCAGTAAATAAACAAATTTGTAATAAAAACTAATGTTTTTCTTGAAAGTCTAAATAAGTTAAGTAAAATTCAAAGTAACTAAATATACACAGACTAAAATCTGTGATTCAGTTTAGAAAAAGGGTTTAAGAACTGCACAATCTATATATTACACTGATTAGAACAGATATGAACATGTATGCTTGGGCTGGGCACATATTTCAGTGGCACAGCACCTGCTTGATAAGAGCAAGGTCCTCAGTTTGATTGCTGGTACCAAAAAAGGGAAGGTTTTCTTTATAGACAGTACTAGGTAATCACTCTGCCACCATTATTACTGGAGTTAGAAACCTTCTGAATAAGTTGAAATCACATGAAAATTCAGATCAACTTTCAAACCCACAGGAAAGATCTAACCTAGGGCTGGCCAAATAGCTCAGTGGATTAAAGCACCTGCAAGCAGGCACAGGGGCCAGGGATTTGATCCCACCCCCGGGGCACACTGAGACAGCAATTGAGACTGGGCGTGGTGGAGTGTGCCTGTAATCCCAGCTCTTGGGAGGCTGTAAACAGGCAGATCACTAGGAGCCCAATCTGGTAGTGAGACCCTGAACACCCTGTAGACCCTTCCCTAAAATACAAAAATAAAATAAAATGAAAAAGATCTAACCTCAAGTAAGTGAATGATAAAGACTATTATTTATGGATATAATGACCTCAAAAGAGCGTAGTAATCAAGTAGCTGAAAGTTTTATTATAAAAATAAGAAATCTATAATTAATATCTGGGTAAAAAAAGATCTATAATGATAAAATGCTCAGTCTTGTGTCAATCACAAATAGTAATCTAAAAAAGGAACTTACAATATTTAAAGTGCATTTTGGGCTGGGGAGATAACTCAGTGGCATAAGAGCCTGGCTGCCAAGTGTAAGGTCCTGAGTTCAGTCCCCAGTACTGCGTGCTATGCCTGCTCCAGAACCCGGTACAACTCCCCATTCCAGAAACAGGTGTGGTGGTGCACACCTGGAATCCCAGCACTGGGGAGGCTGAAAGAGGAGGATCACTAGAGTCCAAACTGCATAGTGAGACCCTGTATTTAAAAAAAAGTAAAGTGCATTTTATATGAAAATTTACTAAGAGGAAACATATGTCCCTATGCTTTATGAAAAAAATGAATAAACTTCATTTAAAGTTTGTTTTTTGGAGTTCATTTTAAAGAAATACTTCACTGAAAACTGTATTTAAGACCAAGTGAAGTCTTCTTCCTAACTTTGACCAGCAGGCAGATTATGCAATAACAATAGAAAGGCAAACCTTACACCTATAAAAGAACAAGGTTTTCTGTAAGGTTTCCAGTGTGTTTTGGAATGGGCCTTGATAGAAAATCCATAAATATAGCTTTGCATGCAAAACTCTGGCCTAATCAGGAGACTCACAGGCACAAAAAACTACTATCAACTAGACAACCTTTCTCAGTCCTGCACTGGAGTCAAGTCTGCCAGGAAGGATAAGAGAGGACAAGCCAAATCATGAGTTCCAAACCAATCACTTGTATCTAGTATGCTGGTAGGCCAAACTTCATTGGCAACAGCAAACATCTTTAGTTGTCCAGGAAAAATTTAATCACATGATAAAAGTTGGTATTTATGAGAATCCTTGTTCAATCAAATAACTGAAACTATAAATTTTTTCATACCTTTGGGTTAACAAATTGGTGGAATTCAAACAAACATAGTCAGGTCTCACGTATTTTTTTTTAACTTTCACCATCCTTGAACAAAGATTTAGCAGTATCTAATTAAGGGCAACTATCCAAAGAAGAGAAAACAAAGTTGTTTCTCTCTCCTTGGAAAAGACCTTTATATAACACAAGTAATTCAACACCCTGGGAAAATTTGGTCTTCTTAATGTAATGTGCTCTCCTGTATTAAACAGCATAAAACAATTCAAGAGTTTGAATAAAACACTAGGTAGTGTATACTTTCAAAAATGGAATACAGCAATCATGTAAGACTCTAAATTGGCACATAACATATGCTACAGCTAAACTTCAAAGCAAACTTGAACAAAAGGAACTTAAGGTACATTTAATTATTTTACCAAATGGACAAAATATGTCAACAATATCCCAATTTAAGTCAATTGTCAGAAACAAAGATTGCAAAAGAAAAAGGGGTATGTGTTGCTATATGTAATTGTGATGAAGAGATCCTGAAATATGTAGCTATTTATGAGTTTTTAAAATGTTCCCTGTTTGGGCATGAAAGAACTAAGAGAGCATAAACAAATTCTCATTTCATGGCAATAACAAATTTTTACATGAACAAAACATGACACATCAAATGTTAAGCTTAACAATCTGCAAATAGGCCAATAAATGTACAATATACCTTTAAATAATTATTGTTAGAAATCAAAGAAAAGGAACTTAAGGCACATTTAATCATTTTAGGAAACGAACAAAATAGCTACAATCTTGGCAAAACAAAAGTTAACAGAGAATACTAATGTATTAAGAATTTCTTTTTTTGGTGAGGGATGCATTGGGGATTAAAAGTGTCTGCACAGAGCTATAATCCCTAAACTCTCTTTCTCTTCTTCTCTCCCCTCTCTCCTCTCCCTCCTCCCCTCCTCCCTCTCTCTCCCTCCCTTCCCCCTCTCTTCGGCTTCTCTTCTCTTCTCTCTCCCTCTCCCTCTCTCTCTCCCTGCCCCCCTGTCTCCTTCCCTCCCTCCCTCCCCCCTGGGTCTCACTACATGACAAAGTTGAACTTGAGACCTCCTGACTTAGCATCATATAAAACCACATAATACCACACCCAGCTTCTTTTTTTGCTTTGTCAGGCTTTTTTTTTTTTTAACTACCACATTTTACACAGCTGACAACTATGGCAAAATTCAATGATTCTCAACACTTTATCTATTATGGCCTGAAAACTGTCTAAATTCTTTAATTCCAAAAATAAAATCCCTAGAACCAAAAAGTTACTCATACAGCATGAAATAAAAATTTTGTATGTAAGACTTTCAAAAGGAGAATTTTTTTTTCAAAGTGATCTCTTAAATAAAATACCACTTTAAAAGAACATAAAAGAGTAGGGGGTTGCTGTCATAGCACTGAAAAAGAAAATTTTGTATACAGTAGCAAAACAAAAACTTTAGCCAAAGCAAATGTTCATGTCTTGTGTTGAATTAAAATTTTAATGACCTGAGTTCTAAATGAGATAAAATAAAAACAATATGTTGAATTTAATTTCTTGAGTTCTTTCCCACTCACTGTTATAGCATATTAGCAAAATTTTGACTTTCAATTTTAACATACTGAGTTAACTTAAATGTTTCCCTTGGAAAATTCTTCCCAAAAGTTATTTAAGGCAAAAAGAAAAATTGTTTTAGGGAATGAATATTTAACATGACTTAAGTATTTATACAGAATACATTTCATATAATACACACACACACACACACACACACACACACACTTTTGGAAAGAAAAAACAAAAAGCAAGCATCTGAAGCATCTGTGCAAGCAGACACTTTTTAAACAGAGAAGTCATCTTATTCTCTAAGTTATACAATTGTATTTTAGCAAATATTCATGGTAACTTTTTCTGAGTCACTCTATACAACTAACCAATCTTCTACTACAAAAAAGAAAAAAAAAGTCTTATTATGAACACTTATTCCTCACATCAAAAAAGGCATTACATTTAAAACCATTTTGATGTACATCAAATTGCTAATTTCTAATTTACAGCTAAAACTCACTTTTTATTTGACTTTCAAAAATAGTGAGCAACCCATTCTACATTCATTTGATTTCTATTTGTTTCTCTCATGGTTATTGTACAAAAGAAGCTCCCAATGATTTCAATGGAATATAGTCCATGCAAATATTCTTAAGCATATGTGCACCCATACAACCTAACTTTGATAAAGTAAATGATACTGATAAAATCTGGAAACATGACAACAGCAAGCTGAAAGGAAAAAGGCTGAAAACAACTGGTATGCAAGCATAAGACAATAGCTGACAGAATTCCTTCGAGAAAAACTTCTAGAACTTTAAAAGGAACATAGACACCTAGACTCTCTCTATACCTATAGACTTGATTTTCTAAGAAGTATTTTGTATTTAAATTTATGTCTTTTAAAATCAATGTAAATAATTTACTCTGTGCAAAAGAACTTGAGATGCAGCATGTTACATAGAAAGCTTTCTAAGGTATTACTGTGCTTACTGTCATCAATTATCAGGATGACAGAATTTCTAAGTCATCACAGAAATAAAATTTGATTTTTTCATGATTTTGCAGTGAGCTATTTATATTCTAAATGAACAAAGGAATACAGGCTTTTAAACCACAGCTCAAGCTTATGAAGAGCTGAGCTATCTCAGGTAAATATTTCTAAAAAGACTACAACAAGAATTCATTGTACGACTTTGAGAAGTTAATAACCAACTACTCACTGGATAATAAAAAGGCACTGAAAGTGCTATGATAGACAACTGATACACTAAATAGAATAACTAGTGATAGCTGATATGTATTAAGGACTTACTAGCTGTATACTACGTTTTTTCCACTGGATGTCCACAACACTTCTGAGCAGAATAGCTTCCAGAGCTTATTCCCTTATTTACTGATGATGAAACTATAAGCCTTATTTTTAAAATTCAGTAAGCACAAGAGGGGGGCTCTGAATCAGGTCTAACTTTCAACATCCAGTCCATTAGTGAATTAGTGAGTCCAAAGCAGAAATTCTGGTAGGCACGCAACACACTTTAGGTAATCACAATCGAGGGCCTATAAATTGTTGTACATAGTCATTAAGACAGACAAAATAAGAATATTAAGCCTAATATCACATCAACTTTAAATCTTGAAACTTTTCAAATGTAAGATCAGGTGACAGATCTTCCTTGGGCAGTTCCTACAGTATGGTACATGACTTAAGTTATGTAAACAGTGAGTCACTACTAAAAAGAAATTCCACTTTGATGAGGTTAGCCAATTTCTTAAATATAGGAATAATGCCAGTAAATAAGAATTTTCAATTATTCATGAAAAGCAAAACCCATAAGAATGTCTATTTTTATTCTGCAGTCAGAGCTGTTAACAGGAATACATGACATGCATAAAAAAAGAAGTTGGAACACAGATTTTTTTCAGTATATATGAAAATTAAGAAAGTCCCATATTAAGGTTTAAATTAATATTTGAAGTCATAGTAATTTTCTGCAAGAAAATTCTAAAGCATACCTGGAATTTATAAAATGTACATTTTCAGAAGTTACTGACACATAATATATAGTCCCTTATCAAAAACAAAAAACTACTAGGGAAAGGAATATCTAAACATCCAAGGGCGAAGATATTCATTTGACAAGATACACAACCTCTCATCTCTTTATCAGCACAATGAGAGTAAAGAGAATGCCAAAATTTTCAAATCTGCATCGGCCTAAGAATAATTACTTTTTTTCTTTTTTTTTTTTTTTTTTTTTTGCGGAACCGGGGATTGAACTCAGACCCTTGTGCTTGCTAGGAAAGCGCTTATTCCACTGAGCCATCTCCCCGGCCCATAAGAATAATTACTTTTGAAAGGAAGGATATATGTAACAGAAGAATGGGGGAAGGTGAGAGTTCTGGAATGGTAACATTAGGACTTAGAGGAAATTACCCCAAACAAACATCATCTGAGTAGGTTAAATTAGAAAGACCAAAGTCTCTGGAAGTTGGTAAAGGGCTTATACTAAATTTTATTCAACAAAATGTACAGAGATTTGATAGGACCACTATGAGGCAATAGTTCTCAAGTTGGGAACTTTGATTACCCATCCATTGTCCAGCCTTATTGAGCAGCTTAAGCAAGCTCTCATTAGGCAACAGGCCTTTTCCTTCCCCAAACACTAGTACAGCAGAACTTATACCTGGTGGCTTCAGTAACTGATGAACATTAACATTATCCTATACTCTGCTTTATGCAGTAGAAGTTTTATATCATACAGTGGAAGTATCCATTCACCCTGCCATGCCTAATTTCTGCTAAATAGGAGGGATTGGGGTGAGACCAGCTGATTAAAAAATATGCAGAGTTCTTTTTCTGTAGATATCTGTATAAATGAGACAACTGCTAGGTTAGCCTGTGCAGTTATTTGTCAGTTCCTATTTATCTCAACTTCCTGAAAGAATAAACCTATTCCAGGACGATTTACCAGATTTAAAAATTGTAATATCCTATCCTTCAACATCTGGATAGGCAATGATGGGAGCCATCTGGCAAATGTAGTACCTGTCCTTCCCCTAACGATAAGCTGCGGCTTCAAAGGGAAAATCTCATGAGAAAACCAAGATGTCAAATTAATCATTTTAATCATCAAGTGTCGCCACACAGTATAGAAATTAGCAACACTATCCTTTCTTCAGAAAGTAATAACAGACACAGAAATAGGAAAGTGTGTGCCCCCTCCCCACAAAGAAAACAGGACGTAACGAAAATTGTCCACAACAGGACCTAAATGTTAGACTTACCAAAGGTGTCAAAGCACTGATTATAAAAACACTCCATCAACCAAATAAATTCTTAAGGAATAAA
Organism: Octodon degus; assembly: GCF_000260255.1. NCBI lineage: Eukaryota > Metazoa > Chordata > Mammalia > Rodentia > Octodontidae > Octodon > Octodon degus. Next base: position 16,958,344 of record NW_004524610.1, read on the forward strand.
AATAAAGTATGATGATAACTTCTCAAAATATATAGCACATTGATTAAAAATAAATTATACAAAAGAACTATACAGAAATTTGGAGCCACAGTAAAATTTAAAACAATGAAAAAATTCAAGGAAGGAATCTGAGTTATGACCAAAAATATACAAAATTTAACTACTACTGAAAAAACTATACAATCACAAAAAGAGGAAACATGAATAAAGAAAAAAAATGAACATAGCAACAGAAAAATATTAAGTCCATACAAAGCAGAACATGATGTACGTACAATAATACAATGAGAAAAGAGGAAAAAGTGAAGACTATGAAAATGAGTAAAAGAAATCCTATGACTTCAATGAAAATTAAGAGACACACACCAAGATACATCACAGTGAATATAAAAATTCAAAAAGAGACAGCTTAGGAATACTGTAAAAATTACAGCATACAAAAACCTCAAAAAGATTAACAGCTTACTTACTGGAAAAAATGAAGAACTGAGGGCAGTAAGATGATATTCAAACTGCTAAAATATAACCAAATGAGGAACTGGCTGTCCACAACAAAACTTATATACAATAAACTTATGTTTCAAGAATGAAAGCTGTGAGAAAAGATATTCCCCCACACACAGGTTCATTGTTAAGAACAATAACTTAAAATACTTTAACACTAAATAAGGCTCTTTAGACTCATGCAAGCAACTACAGGCAATTCCACATGGAAAAAAGAAGCACACTTTCAGTAAAGGTCATTAGGATGGCAATTTAAAATGACCAGATTAAAATAAATAAAAATAAAATGACCATATCATTGGGTGTTTTTTCCCTTCTTCTCTTAATAGATTTAAAAAGCTATTACATAAACAACATATACATAGTTATAATTTGTACATTTGATGAACTTTATATGGAGAAACATGCATGCAAACAGCAAAACAGTTAATAACTGAAAAAGTAAAGTGCATAACAAAACATTTTATAGGTTAAAAAACATAACAAAAATGTCTAATTAAACAATTAGATATAAGAATTAAAAACATTTAACTAGCTAAATACCAAAAAATACATAAAGTAAAACTAAAAGAGCTGAAAAGAAAATATAAATCATCCAGCAATAATATTTAGGAACTTAAAAATGCTACTTCCAATACAGAATAAAATAATTTGGCCAAGTAACACTACACAGAAAATATATAACCACCACTAAAAATCCAGAAATATCTACTAAGCAACTACTTAACTTACCAACACTATAATACATATTCTTCTAAAAAGTCAATGGAAAATGTCCAGATCAGAAGTTAAGCTGCAAAGCAAGTCTCGATAATTTAAAAATATCTGATGTCACCAAAATAAGTTCTCTAACCACAATGGAATTAAAGCAAAAAGTAGCAGCTACCAGAAAATTTAAAAATCTCTATGGAAATTAACACACTTCTAAAGATCTACTGAGTCACAAGAAGCATAAAGAATATACAATATGTGTCACATAAATGAAAATGAAAACAATGTAACGAAAATAAAGTAAACCATTTGAAGAAAATTAATAACTGTAAATGACATTTTAAAAGAAAAGTATAAAATCAATAAGATAATTATATCTTTTTTTCAGAGTTTCAGAGTTTTTTCAATTTAATTTCACTGATATACTTTTTATATACGTAATGATCACAATTATCATAGGGAATTTCTTTCTGTATATGATATACTTCGATTCTCCTTTTTCCTCCCATTCCTATCCCCTCCCTTCAATCTTTCTTCCCCTCCTTATTTAGAAAAGCTGTGTTTCTATAGTTTCCTTTCCCCTTCCATCCCTTCTTCCTCCCTCCTCTGCAGTTCCCCTTCCAAATTGAACATGTTCTATTTCCCAATATCGAATTATATTTTAAAGTCAATTATATTTCGTAATTAAATTTTGTATTAACATACATTAATTACAAATATCAAGAATTCAGTGTATATTTCAATCTTTGCATGTCACATGCCCTAAACAAATTCAGCCTCTTTATATATTCTCTCCTTACCCTTTCCCAATCTCTAGTATGTGCAATTGTACATTATTCAGATTGATATTTGTTTTAAAAATCTTAACTGAAAAAGAAAAAAATAATCCCAAAGCAAGTTAAAGTAAGCATAACACAGAATGGAGTAGAAATTAATGAAAGAGAGACCACAAATATAAGAAAAAAAATTCTTTAAAATACTAACAAAATAAACCCTTAAGCTAACTGGACCAAGGAAAAAACCTCAAATTACAAAATTCAGAAATAAAAAAAAGAAATAGCAATATTCCTACCTCACATCATATACAACAATTAACTCAAAAAGAACCAAACACTTTTAGCGAATTCACTAATTTTTTAATGTAAAATAGTGAATACCAATAGAATAGTAAATACCAGTAAGGCAACAGAGAAGCCGAAACAAGTGTTAGGAATATAAAACAGTATAGCTGAAAACATTAAGGAGTTCCAAAACAGATTAAAGATAGAACAACCATGTGTCCCAGGAATTTCAACCCTATGCATATACATGGGAGAAATATAGCTATATCCATGTACCATTATTCTTAACAGGCAACAAGTGGAAGCAATTCAGATGCTTATGAACTGTTGCACAAATAAAATATAGTATATCTATATAATGGAATATTTTACAAATAAAAAGGTGTGACATACTACTCAGACTTTAAAGACTGATGACATTGAAAAATTTACACAAATAAGTCAGTAACATACTATAAATTATATTATTCTATAGGAAATATCTAGAAGAGCTAGATCTACAGAAATACAGTATGGGGAGATGGCTCAGCAGTCTAAGCACCTGCTTGGCAAGCATAAGGTCGTGGGTTGAAGCCCCAGTACTACATGCTGTGCCAGCCCTGGAACCCTGGGTGCACTGTGCCAGCCATCAAAACTGAGCATGGTGGCACATGTCTGCAATCCCAGCACTGAGGAGGCTGAGACAGGGGGATCACAAGTCCAAGCTGCATAGCAAGATCTTGTACCAAATAAATAAATAAATAAATAAATACACAAATTTAAGAAAATACAGCAGGGATCACTAGTACATGGAGGAAATTGGAAAATGTTTGCTAATAGACACAGGTTTTCATAAAAATATGCTAAAATTAAAACTGTCATGAAAACTGCACAACTTATGAATGTAAGAAAAACTACTGAATATAGATTTAAAACAAATTTCATGTTAATTATACTTCAAAGCTTTAAAATAAAGATCATAAAATATCAAGATAGTATCACTTTCCTATTAAGAATCAAAATACATGATTGATTAAACTCAGTAATGATCTCAGTAATAAATTGAGAAAGCAATTTATACTACACTTTAAATGGAATATCATTTCTGAAATGCATGCATGTGAACATGGTCTGGGCTCCAAATAGCTTTATAGTTTAGAGTCTTCCATTCAAAGTGCTTAACCATGCATTAAGTTTTCTCATGCGAAAGATTGTGGAAAAGGGAGTAGAGAAATTTTGAAAATTCATAATAAAATACTGCACAGCATTATCATCAGTGTTTAATCAATTCAAGTAAACTGTAGAATCCCTGCTTCACTTTATGTTCTTTATCATTACTTTTTTAAACTATAATTTTCCTAAGTGTTCTTTCATATAGACACCCACATCAAAGTGTTAGGACTTCTGCTTCAACCTCATGCATAACTTAGAAAGTTCAAAAAGTAAAAGAAAGTATACTGTATTCATTCATGTCTATACTTTTCTCCCTTCTCCTTTCAGGTATTTTAGGATTTGTTCCCTACATTTGTTTTCTTTTTTAAAAAATATTCCTTGGAATACTTCTTCAGGCTGGATATGCTATGATAAACTATTTTCCATAATCTAGGAACATGCTGATTCATTATCATAACCACAGGCACCACTTTTTTCTACTTTTATCAAAATGACTTCTTATAGGAACTTCTGACATTCAGTTACCAACTAATATAACACTATAAATTCTATCAAGTCTTATGATGAAACTCAATAAAAATTTTCTATATCTACAAGAATTTGTTTTTATATTTATTGTACTAACATACTATAAAGGCAATCTAGAGCTAGGGGTAGGGAAGCTCAGTAGTGGAGATTTTTGGCCTAGCATGCATGAAACATTAGCAGCAATGCCAGGCATCACAAAGAAAAAAAAATAGCTGGCAGGCTGTACGTGTATGATTAAATTATGGTACACAATTCTTATAATGGGGCATACCACAGAACAGTAACAAAATCAGGATAAACAGATGTACTGACAGAAAATGTCTATAGATCACATAGGCTAAATATAGTAAGAAAGGGTAAATTGTGTAAGATAAGATTTTCTTATAAAAACAACTCAAAACTAACATGATTTGAGGACAGTATATTTATGCAAACATGGAGGGATCATACCTAGACAAATGTACATCAAACTTCCAATAGTGATTATTTCTGAGGAGAAATGATTTTATTTTTTTTTAAATGTTCTTTTCTATTACTTGCAAAAAACCATTGATTTAATATGAAATCTAATGTGAGAAAAGCAATTTAAAATTAATCTATAATTTGCTATAAAGGACTAAATTTATGTAGGCATGTAGTTAATTATTTACAATAATCATAAATATATCAATTTTATATCTCACTGATTGACATTAATCATAACTTCATTACTGAAATGTACTCCAAGCTATTTACCTTAATTTATATAAAAATGTGTGGTCATACACAATTTACCCTTTCTTGCTACATTTAGCCTATGTGATCTATAGATACTTTCTGTCAGTATATAAGTTTATCCTGATTTTGTTACTGCTCTGTGGTATTTTCCATTATAAGAATTGTGTATCATAATTTAATCATACATGTGCAGCCTGCCAGTTATTTTTTATTTCTTTATGATGCCTGGCATTGCAGCTAATGTTTCATGCATGCTAGGCAAAAAATCTCCACTACTGAGCTTCCCTACCCCTAGCTCTAGATTGCCTTTTGTTTGTTAGTACAATAAATATAAAAACAAATGTGATTTTTATCACATCTTAATTTTTTTCCTATATCATACATAGAAGAGACAAAAAAAGATGATATATCCACTAACTCTATTGTGTTCTCTATTCAAATCTGCTAAGGTGTTATTCTCAAATAGTTTCAAAGTTTTTATAAATGAAGAGTAAAATCTAGTAGTACCACATAATCTACTAAACACATTGTGCAATGAATATTTACTGATGAGCTGAACAGAATTCTCTACTAAAATAAGGATATGCTACAGTTTGTAATTTGTATACTACCTAAGCCTCTATGTTCAGTCTTTGCTGAAGTTTTCCAAGGTTTAAGGGAATAAACAAGCTCAAAAACTGCTACCTTATATTCATCCACAATAATTCCAAGTGCTTCATGACCCATTTTCCTCATGTCTTCCAATTCTTGTTTATGTTTTTCCTGGAAAAAAAAAAGAATTAAATCCATCTGTTCCTATTTTGCTGTTAAAATACTCTGACTCTTAACATAGCTTCCATAAATAATAGTTTGTACCACACTAATGCAGCAGAGGACAGCAGGTGAAAACAAAGAAAAAAGTTATTTAAAAAGAAGTTCTGTTTAAAAGCACTGGGGAGTACTAAGGCAATGAGTACTTAAAGAGAAAGAACAACTGGGAAAGGATAACTATGCTGAGAGGGAAAATACTGTCACACAAGCAGTGGTGCTTTCCCTCATGGTATTGTATATTTCTGACCTGGATCAAGAGAAAGAAACCTGTCTCAACAAGCCTGAGCCTCTACATTTTTTTTTTATTATTATTCATTCAACTATACTAGAGTAAAATGATTAGTTAACCAATTCTCCCTGTCTAGAACTGGAGAGGATGAACTCTATTTGGAGGGTGTTAATATTGTATAGAGGCCTTCTAGTTTTTCAAATACCAGTTCCAATACAAAATCACTATAGATAACAAAGGAAAATGTACAGCAGAGAAAACAATATATATATATATATGTATATATATATATATATATATGGATTCAGTTATTAGTTATCAAAGAATCTCAAAAAATGCAGAAATGAAAATTTCAAAAACTATAAAACAAACATAGCACCACACTGAACAGTCATTACAAAATCTGAAGAGTCCTACTAAAGAAATCAACAACAAAAAAGCTGATATACATACAAGTACTTCTGACAGAGATAACTCAGATAAATTTTAAAACATATTTAAGAAAGAAGTAACCCATCAAATAAAAAAAAGAAAACACTTTCAAGTATACTTTTATTAGGGTAACTTAGGGTATTGTATATCTCACACTAAAATTTGTAATTATTTAAAAGAAAATAAAATTAGGAATAAATCTCTTTTATGCATATAGGAACTAAAATCTGAACAAAATATTAGCAAATTAACTACAGGGGCACATGAAAATAATTTCCATCAAGTAGGATATCATGTTGGTAGGAGCAAGGATCACAGAGCCTCTCATACAATCCCCAACATGCGCCTCCTCTTAGTCATTCACCTGCCGAAAAACGGTAAAAGCTATATAACACGGATGGCAAAACCTCTGATAGCCTGGACCCCAAAGGACTGAAAGGAAAGACAGCACCATTACCCTGTGGATGCTGAGGGAAAATTATACTCAAGTAATGGCAGGGTAATGGCAATAGTTCCATCTGCTTACAACTACTAGCTGCTCTTTCATCAGTTTCTCTCATTTAATATACTATGCTGATTCAACAAGTTTGTCATATTAGAGCTAAGCTATTATTTCTCAAAACTACATAAGCATAAAGAAAAACTTCAGGCATGTGTTATAAACACAGACTTTTGTTGGTAGGATCACCAACCTACAGTTCATGATAGCCTTTTCGTGAGAAATAGTTCCACCTTTATAAGTGATAAGGCTGGCAGGGCATGCTGGGGATCGAACCCTGGCCATTGAGCTCTGCCCAAGTAGGCGCTTTAGTCTGCTGAGCTATCTGGCTGACCCTAATTTTTTTTATTTTTTATTTTTATTTTTATTTATTTTTTTTTTTGCGGAACTGGGAATTGAACTCAGGACCTTGAGCTTGCCAGGCAGACACTTATGCCACTGAGCTGTATCCCTAGCCCCCAATTGTTTCTATATTCTTATATATGAGAACATTCTTCATATGAGAACATGTCATCATATGAGAACATTCTTTCTCCTTCAATGTCCTTGTGTTACTACCAGTTCTCTTTCATGACATACATCTATATGTAGGAGTCCCTGGGAGTTGGATCTCTTCTCTAATGAATCATGAACCTATCACTGTATATACCATCTCTATATAACTGCTTAGGATAGGTATTTGAAACCCTGCTGTGGCTGACAGCCAGGTTCATTCATCTAACTGCCTATAATGTTTGTTACATGGATATCTGAAAGAATCTCAAGGTTAACAAATTCAGTATCAAATTCTTGCTTTTTCTACTACCAATTTTATAGTTGTGTAAAGTATCTTAAAATAAGTTTTTATTTCTCTCTTTTTCCCTCATGAGCCACAAGCAATCCTTCAGAAAAGCTTGCTGATTTGATCTTCATTTTCAACTCCTTAACAATCTCTGGAATACTATGATAGTGTGCAAGGCACTGTTCCATACTCTTTGCAAGACTGCTTCCTGTATGTGTCTATTAGTGTAACAATGTCATAGTCTACTGATACTTTGCAACAGCTTCACTTCAGCTCTTGTCCATTGAAATGGCCACTCTCTCTACCATAAAGCAAATACGATAAGCCTTTCAAAATTCAAGCTCAACCACAAAGAATGTAAAATGTAATTTCTAAGATACTAGGAATTGTTCACTGTATCCACAGAACCTAAAATATGGCAATGTCCCCAGCACAATGGGTTTCTATTGATAGTGAGACATGACACACTTGCCCAAATTTCCCAAAGTTAGGGAGGCAAAGGAGGGATTAAGGATGAGTGCACACTGTGACTACATACTGAAATACCACACTGAACTTCCTTTCAAATATACTTTGTTAATATTCCAATAAAATTAATAAACATTCAGGAAAAACACCCTTCCCATGACCCCAGAACTACACCACTGTCTTCCTAACTCCCTCCATCTGCTGTCACTGGCTCTCCCGGTTCATGATGAGTGCACACTGTCCCAGGACTACTGCAACTTCTATCTGTTGTATTTTGCATGCTACAATCCAAGGAAATGAGCTGCATGCTCATTTCCTCAAAGATGAAGCCTAAAAATGACCTTACCAGAGATAGTCCCTGACTGCTCTTGCCTGAAGTACTACATATTCATTACTAGGTGACAGTAAAGCCAGTAGAGTCAGGCTTTTACTCAATAAAGCACACCTCTGGTTGTGCCTATGGGGTGTATCCAACAATGACTGGAACAAAAGCTGGCACACTGGGAGATCCACCGCCATCCAACAGGCTTGTAGGTAGGGTCAAATGAAAAGAAGGAAGAGAAAGTTTGCCCAAATCTGAAAAGCTCAGTTCTGCTTGACTGGGTAGGATTTTTGTTTCTGTCATCACCATGAACATCAGAGTCTAGCTCCTTTGCCTTCAACACACACGAACAAAACTAAATGGGCTTCCCGGCCTTCCCTCAGACTGGCAGTACATCGTTAACCTCTTTTGTTCTATGGTTTCCAAATTCTCAGACTGAGCAGCTACTGGATGTTGTGGCTCTTCAGTATGTGTACTCTCCCATCTTGGATACTATAATTCTAAAAAAGCCCCTTTCATTTATTTTTTTTAATTGTACTAAGTACAGGGTCTACAGGGTCTCACTACACAGATCAGACTTATAATGATCCTTCTGTTTTTAGCCTTCTAATCGCTGGGATTACAGGCATGCACCACCATG
>NW_004524610.1:16967732-16969416 GCF_000260255.1 Octodon degus
TATATAAATGGAGCCTGTTACATAGTTTGCTGAATTAATAAGGACAGGATAAAGAAATAAATAGAACAGGAAGGATTTGAATGACAATAAATTTGAGAAATTGGAAAGGAATTTCATTATTCATCAAAGACAGAGCTATTCAACATCAAAATAAGAAAGTTAAAAACTTGTGCAAAGCCTGGCCTTGAAGCTGAATGAATAAATGAGATTACAATGAATATTCTTTTTTACTACATACAAACTAAACATAAAAGTTAAAACAGCTTGGGGCATGTTCTTTTATCTATTAATTGGGAGAGTTGAATTAAATTATTTCTAAAATACCTTTCCAGCTTCTTAATGCTAGTCTATGATATAGTACGCTACACTGAGAACAATCAACTCTTTATTTTTTACTTTAAAGTTACTAATAAGTACAACACATTGTAAAACAGAAGTCTGACCAGTCACCAAAAGAAAAATAAATCCATAAACAAACAGTGATAAAGAGACCCAGTCCTAGCCCAGGTTCGGTGAGTGTGTGGGAGAGCTTCCAGCTACCCTGCGCCGGTGGGACATACTACTGGTCCCAACCCAGGAGCAGCTTGGGTGAGACCATCTTCCACCCCCTTGAGGTGACCCCACCACTCCACAGCTCCTTCCCCTAAATGCCCGAGTAGGAATTTCTGCCTCATACCGGGACCCCCCAGAACCAGTTCTAGCCCAGGGAGAGTGAGACTTACTGCTACCATGAGATGGCGGGACCTACGACTGGTCCCAGCCGAGGCACAGCGTGGGTGAGAGCCTCTACCACCCACTTGGGACACCCACCACCACTCCTCAGCACATCCCCCATCCCGAGCACCGAGTAGGAACTTCTGCCGCATTCCAGGAAACCCCAGACCCAGTCCTAGCCAAGACCCAGTGAGTGTATGGGAGAGCTGCCTCTCCTCCCTACACCAACTTGTCCCCTCCAGGCTCAGCTCAGGCCTGGCATAAAGAAAGTGTAGAGATTGAACCACCCACCTAGACAAGGAACAAAAAATTGTGCCAGGAGGGCACAACAGGTTTACCCCCAAGGACAGCAGCAGGAAGGAGCTAAGCACAGTAGCCAGACACAAGGCAGGAACAGCTGGATAAATCAAAACTTTGTAGATCTGAACCCGAACTTCAGTACGTTCTAAGGTTATAACTACAACAAAGATCTACAACAAAGATCAGAAGACACTGCTACACAAATGAAGACAAGGAACAAAATACAACCTAAGAACCCAAGCTCAACCATAACAAGTACAGATGACACTAACTCAGAACAAATTGGTAATCACAAACCTGAAAGGAATGAATCAATGGCTTTTGAAATAAAGAAACATCTGCAGAAAGGTATAGAGGAACTCAGATTGGAAATAAAAAAAGAAATTCCTGAATTAATAACATCTGCACTAAAAAATCAAATGCAGAAACATATGAAGGAAACCCAATGAGCACCCAGAACAAGTGCAGAGGACACTAGCTCGGCTCAAATGAATGAATTAATAGCGTCAATAGTAAATAAGCAACAACAGAAAGCTGGAACTCAGAGCTCAATTCTTTTCTGAAACAAAAAAAGAATGCTCAGAACTCACAGCATCTGAAGTAAAGAAACAACTACAGAAACATAGGCAGGAAACCCAATCTGAAAAAAAACACTGCAGTAAAAGAATTT
>NW_004524610.1:16988944-17004491 GCF_000260255.1 Octodon degus
ACAAGTTAACCCTAATGGCGTCTCACTTTACAGTCCTCTATGTGGGGCATCAGCAAGGGCTTGCTGAGTTTAGGTCAAAGTGCTGGGAGGTTCACTCCTGCCTGGAGCCTCTGGGGAAGAAAGCCCTTGCTCACAGAAATTGTTGGCAAATTTTATTTCAATACTAATAAATTATTTCTAGGATAGACAGCATGTTTTACTCCTAGAAATAAGCACTCTGGGAAATGATTATAAACATGAAGGTAGAGAGGAGGAAAGATGTTATTTTACATGCTTTTGTATCCATAGCTAGTTCACGTTTGATCATCTATCTAATCCTAATGTACTATTCCAACTCCTAAAATAGAAAAACAAAGCAAAGTAGTCCTTGTCGGATGGCTTGTGGGAAAATATTACTTTATAAACTAAATTTGAGTAAAACTTTTCAAGCTTTAGAAAATTAGTCACCAGTACCTGAAGCCTACTCCTGCCAAATAATAGCTTAAAACAAAATTTTAAAGATGAAGTTTTAAGTCTTTAATAAATTTTCTTTAAAAAATAATGTAACTACTACTACAAATTCACATGATAGCCATTGCTAAAATATCTAGTACAATTATAAGACTGCATGTCACTGCTGTTTATCATAAAACGCATTCTTAATAATTCACATTTAATAGAATAATATGGATGTCCAAATTTTCCAGTAATTTTGATTCTGATTAGTGTACCTAAGAAACAGCTTCTTATGCTGCTCTATTATCAATTACTAATTATTTTTTCTTCACAGTTAACTCGGCTAGACAAAAATAAAATATTCTAACCAATTCTACCATGGGAGTATCCTGTTCTTTTGAGTCGAGACCTAATGGCTAGGAGCTGCTGATGTATTTTTTTTTTATTTATTACTAAGAAATTAGATAAAATGATCTATTTGTGTTTCCTTGGAAGGAGACTAAGGTTAAGAAAAAAGCAGGACAAACTTCTCAGTTTTTAATCTACTCCTTAAGGAAAATTCCCTCTCCAATACTAAATTAATCATTATTTCTAAAATAATTAAAATACATGGCAAATATCTCTTTTGCATATAAGAGGAAAAATATATTTGTGAGGTTTTTTTTTTCTTGGTTCCCTTGTAGGAAAAAACAGTTCTGACTACCCCATAGCTCATGATGTCAAAACTACTACATGTCAGTTTAAGAACAGCTGCTCATGAAGCTGTCTCTCCATCAAAATAGTTAATAAAATCTCTAAAAACAAACAAAAAGAAAAAAAAAAAAAACCCTAGGATATTTGCCCTGGAGTTCTACTCAAAATGGTTAAAGTATTTAAATAAATACTTCCAAAACCAAGTTTTGAACAAAAGAGTAACAAATAGTTTGTTTCAAAGCAAGTCATTACAGTAAAATCTCATCTTCAAGTGGATAAGTGTTCATACCATCTCAACAGCCTGGAAAGATCCTACTGACACAGCACAGCTGTACCTAGTGTCTCGTACTCAAGACCACACACTAATTCCTGTGGACTTCATCAGAGGGGGTGTCACTATGCTTACTTATTTACACAGGGGTCCGAGTGTGTTTGTTTTTGCCAGTACATAAAATTAAATTTCCTGTAAAATATTTACATGATGGTACCCCACTGGATTGGATTTCCTTGCTTTATTAGGAAAAAAGAGAAATCCAAGGGGTAAAATTTAAAGTTAAGAAAAAGTAACCTACGAACAAAATAGAAATGTCAAATATGTGTGCTCCAGAATTCATATGCAAGGAAAACGCTCTAAATTTTCCTATAGAAGCCACTCACCTTTACTCAAGCTATTCTAAAAAGGTCACTTATCTGGGTGCCACCCTTTTGAAAATTAAAAGCAAGAAAAAGAAAAAGTTGTAGGGAGAAAAAAGGAAAAAGCAAAATTGGATGATTTTAAAGTCAACTAAACTTTTTAGAGAAAAGTATAATGCCACGAAAAGGACGCTTCAATTTTTTTCTTTTAAATAAAATCTACGTTCATCTTCAAAGATCATTCCTTCAAAAATCTGAGACTATCAAGGTAAAAAAAAAAAGATAGAACTATGCCCACAAACTGAGCTTACTCAAAATACAGAAAAGCAAATCTTCCAAATAGAAACTTTCCACAGCTACACCAGCCATCATTATAACTGCAAATAAAGTACAAACAGAGCAGTCTGTCTTAATAAAATAGAAACAAAATACAATAAATCATCAGTCATGCTGGTAATAAATAAATAGAAATAACTAAAAGTAAGACAAAATGTAAAAAGTCAGCAAAAAGTAATAAGGGAGTAAACACAGAATGGACAGAAATGTAATTAAAAAGTAGAAAAACATTTTTAAAATTTTAATTCATATTCGTTAGAAGTTAAAAAGAATATACATGTGAAACAAGACTAGACAGTCATGAAGTTATATACTCTGAGTTGGGACATGGCTGTTCAAAAGTAACCCTACTTATTCCTAAATGTAAAGCTACAAGATAAGCCATCAAGAAGAGATTTTAAAGTACAAGAAATAAGATTCCCTAGAGAATGTCTTAGAGATATAATTGAGCCAAATTTTGATAGCTATGTGTTCCCAAATACAACTGATCCATTTTGTTCATAGATCCCTTATTTGTGTGTGTGCAGGCTCATCTAGAACCTCAAATCAACAATCCAGATGCTTCTATGTTCCTTCACTGAAGTAGTGTGGTACAAAATTCTGAGTTGTATAACATAAAAATGCCCCATAAAGGGGCCAGGGAGATAACTCAGTGGCCTAATGTCTCCCTGGCAAATGCAAGGTTCTGAGTTTGATCCTTGGTACCACAAAAAAAAAAAAATCAATAAAAAAATTAAAAAATTCCCCAGTAAGATTAAACAAAGTGGGACTCTGCCTTCATTTCAGCTGTCATACTAGAAATAAGCACTACTTTCATTGTCTTTTTAGCACTGTGATGTTCCCATTTGGGGGAATAATATACATTAAATCACATCAGTTTCATGGAAATAAATTAAAAACAAGGTTATATGTCGATCAGATAAGAAATGATTAGAGAAGCTACGTCCTTCATGGTTGTAACAATAACTAGATTGGTCTACTTTTATACTACTCATCCATTAATACTTTCAATCTTTATTAACTTTCACAAATATAAAACTCCTTTCAGATACAAATAGAACAGACTGTTTTCATATGTGTTTACTTATTCCTATGAAAGACAACAAATAGAGGAAAGTACTTTTCTATCATCTAGAAAAAAGCCACTATCTTTTAATCAAGAGCAAAGAGTTAATCAAACATCCTTTGAAATATAAGTGTATTAAATAATGATCCAAATGAACATTGAAAGGACACATTTCTCATTTATTCATATTTCCAAGTTTTACAGTCTTTTTCTTATTTTTTAAATTTTATTTTATGTATCTGGTACTGCTCGGACTCACAGTGAGTGATCTTTCTGTTTTCAGCCTCCTCAGTGTTGGGATTGCAGGTGTGTGCCACCATGCCCAGACTTGGTAGCCAGCTCAGCATCCCCAGGGGTGGGGCTGGAGTGGCATGTAGTGCTGGGGGTCGAACCTGCATTTGCCTAATTAGGTGCTTAGTCCAATGAGCTATCTTGCTGGCCCTTGTCTTTTTCTTTCAAGGGAGCTACAAATATGTCTGGGGTATGTATCCTTTCAAACACAGAGAAGATGAGTAGGACACAGGCAATGCCCTTTCTATTCACTTGGAACCTATTGTGATGGTTGGTACAGTGTAAATAGGTGGGGTAAGCTCAAGAAGCCAGGGGGTCCACATGATTTACATTGGAAAGAAAATAGGAATTAATGGTAGGATCCAGTCTGATGTACACTTTAAAATACTATTTCATATACTAAACTAAAACTTCACTAGGGAGACAGACAAGTATAGAAGCCACGTAGGACTACTAAAATGATCCATTTAAGTATAAAGTAAATATAGCATGTCAGATGTAAAAAGTGCAATGCAGAAAAATAAAATACAGCAGATTATTCATTAACATTTGTTGAGTACTTTTGGAAATTATAGTACATGCTTGGTCAAAAGACCTGATTTTGAACATTAAATGTACTGGACCTACCTGTAGTTCTTTGTATCTATCTTGAAAGGAAATGGCTTCTTGCTCTTTTTCTTTTAGAAAGTCTTTTTCTGAAATACCATGCTTTTCCATCAGTGATTCAACATCCTAAAAGAAAAATCCAAACACAAACTTGGTAACATTTCATTTGAAAAAACAAGTTTTTTCAATGAACATAGAAAGTATCCACCTATTAAACAACTCATAAGAAGCATGGTAAAACTCCTAACAATATTAAAAACTATATATTTCAACAATATCAAACATTGACATAACACTAAAACTATTCTAATGAATGAGTAAGAGCATCTCAACTAATTTCAATCAACAAAATCAAACTTTACAAACTTTCTATAAATTTGCTAGGATATGCTATATATGCACCTTAATTTACTACAATGTCTGTATGCAGATCTAAGTACTCTGATCAAACATTCCCAAATAATGCCCGTCTTTCCAAAGGTTAATGTTATACAACTTCAAAATTGTACAAGAAATACAATTCTGCCACCACTCAAAGTAAATAAATTGGAAAGAAAAAATATTAAAGAAAAACAAAAAATGAAAACACAAAAACCGTAGTATACAAGTCGCTCATCTCTTTAAAGTATATATAGATACCTCAAAATCCACAGGCCTTTGGTCAGGATTTGCTAACATTCAAATCCCTTATGTAAAATGGCAAACTATTTGCATATAAACTAAGCATATCCACCCATCTACATTAAATCACCTTTAAATTGGTACTTTTATAGAAAAATGACAAGAATCAAAGCTCTGTAAAAGCCAATACACAGGTTTGTTATCACCTCAAATATTTTGAACCCGAGATGCACAAGGATGTTTGTGGAACACATGAGTATGTGCTCATGAATATGTGACTGCCATATTTAAGATGAGAAATTTGCTATCAAAGACTTTACTAGTTAACATGCTGCTGTGACTCACTTAGATGTACTATATACCCAATGGAATAGAGTATCTTCTTACAGTTTTGGATTATATCAAATTTCCAGTATACACAATTCAAACATTTATTTGTTAGGTAAATGTTAACGTGCCTTTTTAATCCTCTGCTTTTCTTCTTCAGACATTTTGAGTTTCATCTCCAGATCTGAAACTTTTTGCTGAAGCTCTATGTTTGATACATTGCCTGCAGGATCTTCAGAATCATCCACAAGAGCAGCTGTTTCATTACTCATCTCATCCGATGAACCCAATGGAAAAAGTGGGATATCTAGATGAGTGTGTACTGACTGCTGAACCTGTGCTTTCGGAACACTTTGGCTTCCAATGCTGCTGTCTGCGTGCACATTGTCTGGTGAGGAAAGAATGGCATCAGGAGAAAGGCAGCCTGCTGAAGGAGATGAGTGGTCATGGTCCAAAACAAGCTCAGGAGACACTGGCGACAGGTGGACTCCGGATACTAAAGGACAACACAGAGGACAGGACAACTAAGGAAAACAAGATGGGTGAATGAAAGAAAGAAAGGCAATGCAAAGGGAAAAGGATAAAGGAAAAGGAATAAGACTGAAAATCAGCATGTCATGAATATGCCTTCAAGACCTTTATCTAAAATCTAAACCTAGTATTTCTAGGCTTTACAGGACACTTACATTTGACAACCAGTTCAGCAAACCAGTTTTGTAATGTTTTTATGTTTATATACTAAAATAGTACTATACAATCACATTTCTAACTCACAGAAAATATTCACATATTATACATTCATTCATTTAGTTCAGAAAAATATATTTAATTAAAAAAGAAAAACAGCATTAAAGTGCCTACTAGATCCAGGCACAGGCATAATGAGAGACACTGGTCAACAGGAAAGACCATTCCTGTACTTGGCCAGCAGCGAAATCAGCCAAGCAGACAGAACACAGTGACATTCTTTTAAGAAGGAAGAATAGATCTTATTCCTGTGTATTAATTCTTTGGTAACAAACAATTTGTCAGCTTAAAAATAGTCAATACTAGATTGTTTCTACAGAAAAATGTAGAAATATAATTTTGCAATAATAAGTTTAATAAAAAGGGGCCAGAGTAGAATAAGCACTTGCCTGGCAAGCACAGGGGCTTGAGTTCAATCCCTGCTTTGGAAAAAAAATAAATAAACCATCATAATACTATGATTAGGATTCAAATAGAAGTTCACAAAAGCAAAGTTAATTGCCAAGTATAAAAACACAGATGAGGTCAAAATCAACAGAGTATGTGTATATTACTTTATTTAAAAATATTCCTCTATTCAAATACATTCATACTAAGTTAAAATTTAAAAAGATGTGGTGGGTAGCACATACTGTAATCCCATCAGTACAGAAGGCTGAGGCAGGAGGATTGCAAGATCAAGCCAGACTGGGAAATGTAGCAATTTAGTATTATACTGTCTCAAAGAAACAGACAGACAGACACGCAGGCAGGCAGAGACAGAGACAGAAACAGAGAAAGAGACAAAGACAGAGACAGAAACAGAGACAGAGACAGAGACAGAGACAGAGACAGAGACAAACAGCAAGCACAGGGATGTAGCTTGGTATAAAATCCCGCTTGTGTTCCATCTTCAGTAACTTCCCATCCCCAGAAAAAAATGTAAGAGGAGTAACGTAAGTCATCTTTTAGCAATATTTTGTTTATACATTTTGACTTTCTGAATCTTAAAGACCTTTATTCCACATTGGCATCAGTGGCAATGTCAGTGAAGTTCTACCATAAATTCTGTGAAGGCAGCTCACAATGGGAATTGCACATTTCCCTGAGAAAAAACATTTAAAAGGCCATTAACGAATGAACAAACTAAAGAATATATTTATTTTTGACTGGTACTTTATATTATTCCTTAAATATCTTATGTATACTTTTATTACACAGCAAAACTACAATTTTGAATATTATATTTTATACCAGATAATTTATATTAGCTTAACAAAAGCCATTTTTAACTTAATTTAGAAAGCTGGAATTTTATTTATTTATCTTTTAATTTTATTTATTTATGTGGGGGGGGCAGCTCAGCCCACCAGGGGGCGGAGCTGGCTGGCATGTGGTGCTGGGGGATCGAACCACGGTCCCTGCGCCTTGCTAAGCTTGTTCTAAGTAGGTGCTTCAGACCACTGAGCCATCTCACCAGCCCTGGAATTTTAATTCATAGCTGTAGTTGATACATATTTTTCAGGTATTAATTTTTTTCTAGTTTTTCACTATTAAATGGTGAGGAAGTTCTCTAAAACATCAAAATATTTCAACTAAATTTTAATGCAGTTTAACAAAAATATCTTTAATGTGTTTTTAAAGATATGAAAATTAGTGTAATATAAACACAAGGGCAAGAAGAAAGAATAATGACTTGTGACTATCACATTTTCTCTTCATAACTGAATTCCTTGAATAGTTCATAGTTTAATTCTCCAGTTTCTTAACCTAATTCTTACCAGTACACGGGCTATTTTATTATTATTATTAAATCTCATAAAGATACCCATTCTTTTTCATTTCTTCAGGGCACAGGATAATGGTCCCCCACATTCCTTGAAGACTTTCTTTGGTTCTCATACCATGAGCACCTGGATTTCTTAACATTTTGACTATTTTCACCTTATTTCCTTTTCAGTCTCCTTCTTAACTGAAATATAAATTTTATTTCCTGTATTTTCTAAACTTAGTGTACACAGTTTTCTAGGATACCACTTTCAAATCCTATTCGATTATCACATAAGATTATTACACTCTGACACTTAGCTGTAGTTCAAATTGCCCTGCTGTTTTCCACATTCATATGCTTACCTCTTTTCCAGACAGATCCATTTAGATGTCCAACAGGTACATGAAACTTAACTATTGCTTTATATATGCCAGCTTTGCTGCATGTTTTCCTTCTCTGCTAACAGTACCTGAAACAGCAACTATATGCTACTACTGTTCCAACCTCACTCTAGTTGCCTGTGACCTCACAATGTTGCTTCCTCACAATGTTGCTACCTCTGTGACTTCACAGGACCTCACAATGTTGCTACCTCTATGACTTCACAATGCTACTGCCTAAGAAAAGCCATAGGCCCTGAGTCTAATTTTAACAATAACAACCCCCTCCCTATGCAGATTTGAGTAAATTACATTAAAAAAGTTAACCCATAGTTTCTCTTCTGAACATGGGGACATAATACATATCCCAAAAATATTACAGAGCTTAAATGCAGTTAATCAACTTGACTCAGTGATGATTATGGAGCAGATATTCAATAAGTGGAAACTGCCACTTAAGTTATCATTTTGTAATATTTGAAATAAGCTTTCCCAGTAATCTACCCAAACGGCCTAACCAACAGTAATATAATTTTAATTTTCCATAGATCTGTGAAATAGTTGTATGAAAGAGAAATTATAGAACTCCTATAAACTAATAAAATTTCTACACATCAGAACCTATGACAAAGCAGTAGTTAGAAAACTTGTATTCTTGAGTACTTCAATAAAAATCAATGAATTAAATGCTCAGCTCAGAGACCGAATATGGTAGCACACCTCTCTAATCACAGTGCTTGAGAGGCTGAAAACAGGACTGAGTCCGATATGTGTAGTAAGACCCTGTAGACCCTGTATTAAATACATAAAAAATTAAAAACTAAAAAAAAAAAAAAAAAGCTCAACTCAAACAAAAACCAAGAAAGTTTTAAAGTGGAAATAATAAAGATAATGAACATTAAAGCACATTCATAAGTACATTTAATCAAAAACCCTAGATTTCAAAAAATATAAACAGTAGTTTATTTTAAAATAAAAAAGCTGGGTATAGATATAGCTCAATGGCATAAGTGCCTGCCTCAAAAGTGCAAAGTCCTGTTTGATTCCCAGTACCAAAAAATGAAATGAAGGAAAAAAATGTACAAATATATAAAGGTAAATAATTAGAACACAGTTGTTAAAAGAGAAAAGATAAAAATTAGAAAAATGATTGATTCTCTATAGAAATATAATTTGTGTAAGTTATTTCTTAGTACATTAGAAACTCATGATAATAGATTTTTCTAGGAAAACAACTAAATTACTAGACAAATATCCCACAAAGTATGCAATTATTTCAAGAGAATTTCTACCATAGATTCAAAAGCTGCTTCATCTCAATACTTTAAAACTGAAATGTGAGAGCACAGTAAGTAAAGGAAAACTGCATGAACATTAGCATAACATTTACAGCTAAACTTGAATAACAAAAAATGGAAAAATTTGAGATTTCAAGGTTAGAATATCACATAAAAATGAAGTAAAACTTCTAAATAAAGTATTCAGCTCCACATGGCAATAAAACTGATATAATGAAAAAGCAGGATTTATTCCAAGAACACAAGCCAATTTCACAAGTAGAGAATTCAAAAGAATAATACAATATTCCATAAAGAAAAAAATTATTGTCAAGACACTAATAAAAGTGAATAACCATTTCCGTTTAGAAAAGAATTTAAGAAAGTAGGTATCTTCTTAACATAATTAAACATCCCACTTCACTCCTAAATCTACATTGTAATAGAGAAAATGTGAAGGATTTTTCATCAAAATAAGAAATAAAACAAGAATGCCTACTGTTTATGCTAAAGGCATGAACCAAGCCAATCAAATAACAACATAAAAATAGAAAAACAGAACCAATGTTCCTATCTGGGAATACAAGGCACAATTAATTCAAATATCAAAAACATTCAATAACATAGGACAATATACACTTATCAATAGCATTCCCATGTAAAAATAACCATTTAGAAAACATAATGGTGGAAAAACACTTTTTAAATATAACAAAAATATTGCAGAATTTAGCAAAAAATATGAAGAGAAATCTAAGTCTTGAAAAACAAAAATAGACCTAAGAACATACTAAGTGTAAATGAAGAGAAAAACTAAAACATCACAAAGATTTCATTCTTAAGTTCATTTTTAGATGCATACAATCTCAATAAAGATATCCATAAGCTTTTCATACAAAGAACTTAGACAAATGGACATTTAATGTCAAATGGAAGAAGCAAAGCTGCAAAAATAGGGAGACATTAAAAAGAAGAGGGGCTGGGGATGGCTCAGTAGAATAAGCGCTTGCCTGGCAAGCACAAGGGCCTGAGTTCAGTCCCCAGTTCCACCAAAAAAAAAAAAAAAGAAGAAGAAGAGCAAAAAATGGAATACTGGCCCTTTCTGACAGTATACTAAATTCAGCTGGAATAATACATATTACTATCCTTATTAAAAACTATTAGAAAATAAAATTTCTTCAAATAAAACAATATAAATATAGTACTCAGTGTCACAAAAAGAGATAAACAGGAAATCACAGAAAGCCTAGAAAGATTCAATTACGTGGCAAAGCAAGTAACTTAATTTTGTACCATATAAAAAATAAACTCCAAATAAGATCAAGGCTCTAAACATTTAAAAAAAAGAACGTTAAGTACTAGACAAAAGCATGAGGGGGTTCTTCTTTTCCTTGGGTCTAACAAAAGTTTCCTAACTATGATTCCAGGTGCAATGAAAGAACAAACTCCTTTGACTATAGAATATGTAAACCCTTCTTGTCTGCAAAACTTACCATAATAAGCCGAACAGAAGCTGGGGAAAGAGATTTGCAGTAAGTCTCACAATAAGGACCTACGTTCCTAACATAGAAAAGAGGCAAAAGTTATGAAAAGACAACTTACAAAAGGAATGGCCTTTAAATTTATGGAGATAAAGCCAAACATATGTAATTGTTGTTGTAAAGGGACACAGGAAGGATATAGCTAACACTAATGAAAAAGTGGACAGGAGATAAGAGAAAATGAGTTGGAGAAACAGAAGAAACAAAACAGCAGGAAATATTTTTCTCTGAATACAGATTTTCATATGGTTCTGGACTTTTGCAGTTACATTAATGTTTCACATACTCAACAAAAGAAAAATGAAACCTCTAAGAGGAAAAGGGAGATTAAACCTTAAGGAAGAATACAAATGAACTCAACCATACAAAGAATGACTAAAGCCCATTTGAAGGGAAGGGAAAGTCATAAGGAATCTACCTGAGGGGAAGGGAAGGCAGTAAGAACTAACCCAAGTTGCTTTGGGAAATACAGTAGAATTCTGACAATATACCCTCGGTGTCACAACAAAAGAATCCTAAATAAATACTGAGAAAAAGAGGTGTAAAAAATAATAAACAGAAAAAAAGGTGCTAAAATATTAACCTTTGAAGAAAATGGATGGGCCAGGGAGATGGCTCAGTGGAATAAGCACTTCCCTGGCAAGCACAAGTGCCTGAGTTCAATCCCCAGTCCTGCCAAAAAAAAAAAAAAAAAAGAAAACAAAATGGGTGAAGAGAGATACTTGTCCACGTTTTACATCTTTCTCTTCAGATAGCAAACTATATTAGAATGAAAGCTGTATAGACAGTCAAGTATGAAGGAGGGGGTATAAATAATTCTATAAAAATATAGAATAAAACAAAAACCCCTGGAAGTTCATGAGAACTACTTCTCTCAGAAATTAATTTAATGCCATCAGAAAAAAAAAAAAAAAAAAGCTTAGAAAATTCTGCTAGCTAATAAGGATTGTTAGCAGAAAGGCTATAAGTAGTATTAAAATGGTGTCAGTATGATATTTGTGTTGATATTAAGTATCACTATGTAATTCAGAGTAATTAGAGTCTCACTATGTAATTTAGACTGGTTCTGAACTCACTATGTAGCCCAGACTGGCTGTAAACTCATAGGGATCCTCCCGCCTCAGCTATCCAAGTGCTGCAATTAGAGGCTTGCATCACCACAGAGAGCTACTACATACATTATTTAAAGGCAACAAATGTACTAATTGATTTAATCTAATATCAAAGGAAGAAGAATAATCAAGAATGCTTCCAATGTTTAGTTTAAGTGAATGGAAGGATGAAGTGGCAATGACTATAGAGAAAAGGTAGCTAGAAATAGCATAGAAGCAATAACAAAAATATTCTTTCACAAACAAGTCAGCTATCTACCAGAGTCTACCCTCAGTGCAAGTCAGAATTCATGTGCAAGTAGACAGCTTCTTACAGGGAGGTATAGGCACATGAACTAGAAGCCAGTCATATACATCATCTGCACTTTCTAGAACAGCCCATAGGTACAGTTGTCTGAATGTCCCCGGAAACACATTCTGTTACAATAATTCAGTATACTTATAAAGCTTAAAACTATTCCTTTCAACTAAGTCTGTAAAATTCATAAAGAGTCCCTAGAGAAGATGAAATTCATGGGTAAGACACATTTTATCCAATAAAGTATTACTGCCCAGTAACAAAAGACAGCATTCCACTTTATTGTGCATCAGGGGAACAGAATCAGAAAGTTAACCCAATATTAAATATGTCCTTAGGGAATAAAAAGTTAGTTTTGAATTTAAATCTATTCATTTATTTTTTTCTTTGTATTTTAGGGAAGGGTCTACAGGGTGTTCAGGTTCTCACTACTAGACCAGACTCGTGATCCGCCTGTTTACAGCCTCCTAAGAGCTGGGATTACAGGTATGTGCCACATTGCCCAGTCTTAATTGCTGTCTCAGTGCACCCTGGGAACAGGGCCAGCAGGGAAGGGCAGGCCTGGAATTCAAGCCCCAGATCCCTGGGTCTACTTGCAGGCACTTTAATCCACTGAGGTATTTGGCCAGCCCTTATACAGACTATTTCTAAAACACCATCAGGATGCCAGGGAGAAAGCTCAACAGCATAAGCACCTGCCTGGCAAGCTCAAGGTCTTGAGTTCAATCCCTGGTACCACAAAAAGAAAGAAAAGAAAAGAAAGAACACCAACTATCAAACTGTTCTTCTAAAGTGTCTTTACTATGTGAACAACAAAATAGCTTACTCTACCCTAAACACACATACTTTCACCAATATATAAACATTAATGTTCATAAAACAAAGATGTGTCATATGAACATTTTAAATTTAAATCTAAAATAAAAGGCCAGCCAGGTAGACCAGCAGACCAAAATGCCTCCTTAGATGGGCACAGGGACCATGGTTCAATCCCTGGAATGTCGTGCCAGCCCTGTCCCCAGGGCACATTGAGACTGCGAATGAGACTGGGCATGGTAGCACACACCTGTAATCCGAGTGCTTGGGACACTAAAAGCAGGAGGATCACTACAAGTCTGATCTGTGTAGTGAGACCCTGTAGTCCCTATACTAAAATACAGTTAAATAAAAAAAAAAATCTAGGGTTGGGGAGATAGCTCAGTATAAGCGCTTCCCTGGCAAGTGCAAGGGTCTGAGTTCAATCCCCAGTTCTGCAAAAAGAAAAAAAAAAAAAATCTAAAGTAAAAGTGGCAATAAAATAAGGCTAGTATTCTATAACCACAATCAACTAAAATAATTTTACTGTAGGATTAGCAAAATTATTTGTAATTCTACAGCCTCTATTCTTTCATTTATTTCTGCTTCTGTGAATAATATTAGCCCACAGTGCTGTTAAAATCAGATAGAAATGGGGCCAGGGAGATGGCTCAGTGGAATAAGCACTTCCCTGGCAAGCACAAGGGCCTGAGTTCAATCCCCGGTTCTGCCAAAAAAATAAATAAATAAAAATAAAAAAATAAAATCAGATAGAATTAATCTGGATATAAAGAAATGTTTCGGGGGCCGGGGAGATAGCTCAGTAGTATAAGCATTTGCCTGGCAAGTGCAAGGGCCTTAGTTCAATCTCTGGTTCCGGAAAAAAAAAATTTTATATTGGTACAATAATAGAAACTATAAAGGTAAGAAAAACAGAACCCGTTACCAGAATAATGAGAGTGTATGAGGATATATTTTATTCATTGTAAATACTATGGGTAAAGTTGGTTTCATTCTTTTAGTTGTCCTCTTAGTCTTTTACACACACACACACACACACACACACACACACACACACACACAATACATACATTTTGACCTTTTAAACTACGATATTCAGGAGGACTAGCCTATCTTTTAACATCTCTTTTTAATCAATACATCAATTAAGTGGTTTACTACAATAGAAATTGGAAGAAACAATTCGAATAAATTATTTCCTATTGTTGATATTAAACTCAGGATGCTATAGGACTCTCCTTAACAGCAGCATGATTAGCAGTTTCTCAAAACTTGTAAAACTATAACAACAAAAGTAAGATCAAAGATCAGGTTAATTATAATCTCAGTGACTTCCGAAGCACTACCCTGATTAAAAGCTGCTTCAAATGGCAACAATTAAAGATAAATAATCTGATACAGAAAAATTCTTTAAAGCGATTAATGCATACACAGGTAGAAAATAAAATAGAAATACTCATGATGACCTTCTGATATGTCAACGTGGATAAGTACAGTCACCAGTTTTTCACCGAAACACAAATCTAGATATTACTGTTAAGATATTTCATATATGAAATAACTAGGATAATTGTCATGGGCCTGACTCAGTCACTGAAAACCTATAAAAGCAGAGCTGAGGCTTCCTTGATGAAGGAGAAATTTTGCCTGTGAACTATAGCTTCATTCTGTAACTAAGAGTTCTAAGCTACCTCCAGCCTCCCTGTACATTTCACTCTTAACTTTTTTATTTGCGGGGCCAACATGACATGCCCGGGGGATCAAACCTCCAGCCCCTGTACCTGCATGCAGATGCCTTAATCTGCTGAGCTATTTGAGCTTTAATCTGCTAAGCCCTATATTTCACTCTTGTCTATAAAATGTCTTTAACTGGGTAAACCCAGTACTTAAGGCATCTCTTTACACATACTTCCTTCTTGTTCTGTGTCTCCAGGTAAAGCATGACTTATGCAGGTACTATAGCCAGATAATATAGGATACTACAATTATTCTCAAGATTGTTCCATTAAAAATTAGCACATAACTAGAGAAGCATTGAGTCCTAGGTACAGTCAAGATGCCAGGGCCTTGGCCAGATAAACAGGAGCCTGAGGTTAGGTGATAACAGGAACATGGTGGAAAAGTCAGTCCAAGGATGTGACAAATGTAATAACAAGCAAGGCACTGATGACCACTGTGTCAACTCCTGCTCCTACCTATCTGTTAGATGTTGTATCCCTCATACTTTGTTCTTTTAATGAACTCCTTAATAGGACAGAGGCCTAGAGGCACCTGTAGACATACAGTGGCCATATCCCTCAACTCCTCATAGGCCCAGTTCTAGTCTACATAAGTGTCTAGTTCTATAGGTTGATCTTATATAGACTCAGAGTGATCTGAGCCCTGGTCAATTTTTAGTGTCAAAATTCGTAGACAAAAAGTACCCACGGCAACTCACTTTGTGTCCCTTTCCAGCTATTGTAAGGTAGTCCTCTATCCTTAATACACATTCTTCCTGTCTACTTCCTTTGTAGTAAATTCAATCTTTGACTTTGTGCATCACTGATGCATATTATGTCATGCTTACACTGGGACAAAAACCCATCTCCATTGACACAGTAGAGGGTCAGCAGCTCCAG
>NW_004524610.1:17004591-17005980 GCF_000260255.1 Octodon degus
GTTGACTCTTTCTTTCTCATTGATGCCTATTAGTCTCACATTGTTCATCTTTGCATCATCTTGCAGGTGATGGATTATTCTTTCCTGCATCCTCGTTGCTTTTAAGAGATCCTTTCTTCCTTTTTACTAACTGCCCCAGCATCTTCAAGATCTGAAACTCTGTCTTCATTTTCACTTAAATGGTTTTGCAAGCTTGTGATTGAGATTTTACATTCCTCTATATCTCTTTGACTCTGCTTCTTGCAATCTATTTCTTTGCTGTATTGCTCATTCAAGGAATCTGTCATTTTTCAAATCTCCTCTATTTTTTTATCAATGTCTTCTTTAGAAGCAATTATTAATTATTTCCCTGCAGAGTTTTTTTGAGATTGGGTTTCCTTCCTATGTTTATGTATTGGATTCTTCAGATGCTATGAGTTCAGAAATTTCTTTTTGGGTTTCAAAAATAATTGTGCTCTGAGTTCCTCTGTAACTTTCTGCTGTTGCATATTTACTTTCAACCCTTTTAATTCATACATTTCAGCTGAGCTAGTGTCCTCTGCACTTGTTCTTGGTGGGCATTTGGTTTCCTCCATATGTTTCTGCATTTGATTCTTTACTGCAGATGCTATTAATTCAGGGATTGCTTTTTCCATTTCCAATCTGAGTTCCTGTATATCTTTCTGCAGTTGTTTCTTTATTTCAGAAGCTGTTAATTCATTGATTTCAGCTTTAGGATTCCCAGTTTGTGCTGTGTTTGTGTCCTCTACTCTTGTTATGGGTGGTATTGGGGTCTGAGATTGCATTTTGCTCTTTCTCTTTGTCATTTTGTATAGCACTGTCTTCTGACCTTTGTTGTAGAGCTTTCGTGCAGTTATAACCTAGCATCTACTGAAATTCAATTGCAGACCTACAAAGTTTGGATTTATCCAGCTGTGCCTTGCTTGGATCTGGTTGCTGTCCTCAGCTCCTTCCTGCTGCCGCCCTTGGGAGTGTACCTGTTGTGCTCCTCTGGCAAGATGTTCTGCTCTTGGACTAGCTTGGTGGTTCTGTCCCCTATTCTCTCTGCAGGAACTGAAGCTGTAGAGTTTCACTCCAGGGTGTATGTCAGACCTGAGCCAAGTCTGAAAGGGACAAGGTGAATAGCGGGGATAGGAAGCTCTCCCACACACTCACCAGGCCCGGGCTAGGGCTGGATCTGGGGGTCCCGACAAAATGGCAGAAGTTCTCACTTACTGGGCGGGAATAGGTTGACTGTGGAGTGGTAGAGAGCGGTCACAAGGGGGTGGAAGAGTGGGTCTCACCCATGCTGCGCCTGATCTTGGACTGGATAGATCCTGTTAGTGCAGGGTAGCTGGAAGCTTTCCCACACACTCACTGGGCCTGGGCTAACACTGGATCTGGGGGTCC
>NW_004524610.1:17006177-17012170 GCF_000260255.1 Octodon degus
AAAAAAAAAAAAACACTCATGCAAAACACAAAGGTATTTTTTGTTTTTGACTCATGTCTTTTTCCCCCTTCACTGGTTTTTGGGGAGGTTTCTTTTTCTTTGTATTAATTTTCTTTTACTCGTTAGTAGGGTAATTTGTCCCACTTTTCTCTCCTCTTCATTTTCTGTTACTTATAACTACTTGTAGTAAATTCAATCTTTGACTTTATGAGTCACTGATCCATGTTAGGCCATGCTTATGCTGGGACAGAACCTATCTCCACAGACACAAGTAAGCATGGAGAGGGCCAGCATTTCCAGGGAGGAACAATGAACAGAGGCAGCAGTGCTAAACCCAAGAGAAGCCCAATGTAAACTGAAAAAAAAAAAAAAAAAAAAAAAAAAAAACAAAACAGAGTTTTACTCTGAAAGTGACTTCCTCCTTCTCCTCCTCATCTTTCTCCTTTCTTCTTCTCCCTTCTTCTTCTCCTCCTCTTCCTCCTCCTTCTTCACCATCAATGTCATTGTCTTCATCATCATCCTCATCATTGTCTTTTTTTATTTTCTTGTTCTTTTTTTTCCTGTGTTTTCTAAATGGTTGGGGAGAACTGCAGCCATAGAAAACTTACACGTCTCACAAACTCAGAGATAATTTTCACATATAACTTGAGTACTCCTTCATTCTTTCTTTCCTACCCCATTTGCTAATTTCTCAAACCTATGCAATCATTCTTTGTCCTCCAGTCTCCCAGGTAATTCCTTTACATTTTCCTAAATTTCCCCACCTCAGGGTAAAACCACTCTAACAAGGGGCACCACTACATACAAAGTCCTACTTTACAACTCATTGATTGCTTCTCCTGTGTACTATATACTCTGTTCCTGTGGACTAAAGTACAAAATCAATTGCTACAATAGATTATCAACTTCTAAATAATGCCAGAGGCTACCATTACCAATTTTATGACTTTGGCCAGGATGCCATATCTGTTATAATTAGTAGTTCTACCTTCTCTAACAATTTGGGACGCTCTGGATTAATAACCTCATCACAATCCTACAATAAAGGACTGGAGACTGAGCCAAACAGATAACAACATACAACCCATAATTAATTGCGAAGACAGGATTTTATGACAGATACAAACCAAAAATCCCCTATATAGAAAAGACACATCTGAAAGACAGACTTTTCCCATAAAAACCCTGACACACTAGTGATACAGCTACTCACCACAAAAAAAAGGATCATCCTAGAAAACAAAAATACAGATTTTTTTTTTGACCAAGACAAAAGTGAATGCAAACTCAGACGTCCAGCCTACCCAGAACAACTCCTGAACACCAACACAGAAAAAACTGGAAGACATGCCTGAAATCTCTAAAATGACAGCAACCAAAGTAAAGAAACAAACAATAAGCCCACAGAGGAACTAGGATCATAACTTAAATCAGGTAGAAAAAGGAAAGCCAACATTTTTTTGAAGGAAATGCTTAGCAAGTCAATAGTAGATTTAGAGAAAAAAATAGATAATAGAAGATGGAAATCATAACTGATCAGTCAAGAAAGAAACAGAACTATGAAATGGATTTAAACAGATATCCAATTAAAAATTCCATTGAAAACTAGGAAAACTGCTTGAAAAGAAAAACAAAAACAAAAACTGAAGACAGTCTTTCAGACTTTGAGGACAGGATAATGGTTACTGATCATGAAAGGAACAATATTTTGAAGATAACAAAAGATCAGGAAATACCAATTCAACAACTGCGAGACAACCCAAAGAAAATCACCTGAGAATAATTGGTGTCAATGAAAAAGCAAGAGTAAACAGAAATGACATAAAAAAATATTTTCAGAAGTAATGGCAGAAATTTTCTGAAGCATGGAAAAGAATCTGACAAAAAGACAGGAGAGACATATGTAGAACCCTCATTAGCCATAACCAAAATACATCCATAAACAGATATATAATAATTAAAATCCCAGAAATTCAGAACACGGACAGGATATTGAAAGCTGTCAGAGAAAAAAAAAAAGATCAAATATAAAGGAAAGTCCATCAGAATCATGGTAGACTTCTCAACACAAACCTTCAAGTCAAGAAAAGCATGGAGTAAAGTATCTCTAGTTCTACAAGTGAACAACTTCCAACCTGGATTGCTATACCTAGCAAAACTATCTTTCAAAATTAATGGAACAATAAAATACTTCCATGACAAAGAACAACTAAAATAATTCACAACAACAAAAGCAAAAGGTAATGAAAGATATTCTACACTCAAACAAAAAAAAAAAAAAAAATCACTCAAGAAAAGAAGAAAACCAACAAACAGGGAAAACACCTATGCCAACTTAATAGCCAAAATCATTGAAAATGCAAAAATTTAAAGCTTTAACTTTAAAATCAGAAACAAGACAAGGATGTAAAATATAAATATTACTCTTCAATATACTTCTGGATATATATGCTAGAGCAATAAGATAAAAAAATAAAAGGAATAAGGATAGGAAAGGAAGAAGCTCAGTTATTATTATTTGCATATGGCATGCCATTCTACACAGCAGACACTAGAACTTTTCCACCAAAAGACTTCTAGAAAATGGGGAAACTTCACCCTTCACAATAGAACCCCCCCAAAAAATCAATAACTTAGGAATTAATCTCACAAAGGAAGTAAAAGATATGTACATTGAAAATTATAGTACACATTTTTTATAAACAAATTGGTAGGACAGTTTCAATAATAAATACATTGCATACTGCCTTCCTATTGGTTATTTGTTGTACAAGATGCAGACATGATATCCTATTTACAAACACTATTACAACAAATGCCTCTATTCCTTGAATTAAGAGAATGTAGCTATATATCTATCCTAACCATTTTGAATACACAGATTTCAAATGGTCATTCATCTATATCCCCTTTTTTTGTTTAGTTCCATCATTTAAATATTATAAGTATCTGAACTCAGCAAAATATTCCAAAATAGTCCAGTAGTCCATCATAGTATTGGGTCTTCCACTTCACTGGCAAAGTCAGAAGTTGTTGACCTGAGTCCCATACACCACAACAAAACAACATGGCACTTCGTTTTTATACTTTTCTGCTGCATGGTTAATACCAAGATAAAGCAAGACCTATGTAACAAGAATTGTATCTTTTGGATCTGATAAGGTCAGTCAAATCCCTTCAAGATTTATCTTGAGACCCTGTAACGCAGATTGTAGATCCTTTGTCAGTGTCAGCCATGTGGATGAGTCACAGCCATTGCTTGGTCAATTTGCTGTCTGTGAAAGGCTGAGAGAATGCTTTCTCTCCATGTGACTCTCTTTAGTCACACTCTACATCATCAATCACTTTGCTCTATGACCCCATAATCTCCATGATCAGAAAATTTAAGACACAACTGAGTTACATGATGTTACAGCACGAGTTCCCATATGTCCTAAGTCTTAATTGACCTTGGAAGTCTAGAGCCAAAATGTTGGCTTTCCTGGCAGCACTTCTTTTTCTCTAATTTTGGTCTGCAAACTTAGTCAGGGTGAGAATCCTTCCAATTAATTGCTAGATTCGAAAATCTTCTGAAGATTCTCAGGATAATTGCCTTTCCATTTTGTACTTATAACTGTATGGCTTGCCTCCATCATGTTTCCTAGCTCATCTCCTTTCCCTCTCTTAATTAGTTAGTCCTTGAGTTCCTGCATTCCTTTTATTTGTATTATACCTTTCTATTTGTATTTCTTCTTTTGAGTTCTTTAATACTAGAGAAATTATATGATATTTACACATCTGTGTTTGGTTTATTTCACTTATGAGTATATATTCAAGTGGCATCCACTTATATATAAAGGCTTCAAGTTTATCATTCTTTATAGCTGAGTAATATTTCACTGTATAAAAATAGCACATATTTTCATCCATTCCTCGGGTGATGGGCATCTTGGTTGTTTTCAACATTTGGCTGTCACAAATTGTGCTGCCAGAAACATAGATATATATATATATCACTATGATACGATGTTTTCAGATCCTCCGGGAAAATTCCCAGTAGAGGAATAGCAGGTTTAAATGGGATTTCCAGTCCAAGTTTTCTAAGAGTCTCCACACTGATTTACATAATGGTTGCACCAGTCTACATTCCCACCAAAAGTGGAGAAGGGTTCGTTTTTCCCCATGACAGCTCCAACATTTATTGTTGGTTGATTTCTTATGATAACTATTCTTTCTGGGGTGAGATGATATCTCAATGTTGTTTTAATTTGCATTTCTCAGATGGCTAGTGATGTGGAGCCTTTTTTCATTTATTTATTCACTTCTTTTATTTCATCCTCTGAGAAGTGTGAGTTCATCTCAGATGCCCATTTCTAACTGGGTCTTTAAATTTTTGGGACCCAGTGTTTTTTACTTCTTTATAAATTCAAAAGAGCAAACCTTTCTCTGAGTACCTATTTGTCAAAAGTTTTTCCAAATTTGTGGGTTGTCATTTCACTTTGTTGGTAATTTCGTTTGATGTGCAAACACTTCTCAATAAGAGCAGTTCCCAGTTGTTAATTCTTTCAAGTCTTTCCCGTGAAATTTGATTTCCATTAATCAACTGTTTGCCTACCCCTGTGTCTTCAAGAGTTCCTCCTACTTTCTCTTTCAGGAGATTTACTGTTTCCATTCTAATGTTTAGATCTTTAATCCATTTTGACTTTAGCTTAGTGAATGGTGATAGCCCTGGGTCAAGTTTTAGTTTTCGACATGTAGAGAGCCAGTATTTCCAGCACCATTTGTTAATGGTGAGTATGTCTTTCATACTTTCTTCCAGTGAGTATGTCTGGCCCCTTTGTCAAAGATAAGGCGGTTGTGTTTGTAGAGGCTTCCGAGTCTTCTAATCTATTCCATTGATCCTCAGGTCTATTTTGTTGCTAGCACCATGCTGATTTTATCACAGTAGTCTTGTAGTATAATTTGAAGTCAGGAATGATAATATCTCCTGCCTTGTATTTGTTGCCCAGGATTGCCTTTGCTATTCTAGGTCTTTTCTGGTTCCAAATAAATTTTAGGAAGGATTTCTCTAGGTCTGTGAGGGATGTTTGTGGTAGTCTGATAGGGACTGCATTAAATCTGTACACCAATCTTGGGAGCATGGCCATCTTCACAATGTTACTTCTTCCTATCCAGGACCAGGAAACATCTTTCCATTTTCTGATATCCTCTAACATCTCTTTTTTAAGAGTACTGAAATTTTCCTTGAAAACAGCTTTGACCTCTTTAGTTAGATTAATTCCAAGGGTTTCATTTCCTTCAGTGCTATTGTAAAAGATATTGTTTCTCTAATTTCCCTCTCAGTGTGTGTGCTATCTGTGTAGAGGAATGTTATTGATGTTTGGATGCTGACTTTGTATCCTCCTATGGTACTGAATTTCAGTATTAATTCTAGTAGCTTCTTAGTAGAGTTTTTTGGGTCTTACAAGTAAAGTAACATGTCATCGGCATATAATGACAATTTAACTTCTTCTTTCCCTATTCTTATTCCTTTTATTTCTCTCTCTTTTCTAATGCCTCTAGCTAATGATTCGAGAATAATATTGAATAGGAGTGTTAATAGAGGACATGCTTGTCTTGTACCAGATCTAAGAGTAAAACATTTCAGTATCTCCACATTTAGAATTATGTTAGCCACTTGCTTTTCATAAATGCTTTTACCAGACTGAAGTAGAGGCCATCTATTCCAAATTTCTGTAGGACTTTGAACATTAATGAGTGTTTGACTTTGTCAAAAGCCTTTTGTGCATCAATTGAGATGATCATGTGGTTTTAAGTTTTTGCTCTGTTGATATAGTATATTTACAGATTTTTCGAATACTGAACCATCCTTGCATCCCTGGGATGAATCCCACCTGGTCATGGTGTATGATCTTCTTGATGATTTGCTGTACTATATTTGCTAGAATTTAATTGAAACTTTTTGAATCTATATTCATGAGGGAGATTTGCCTGTAGTTCTCTCTCTTAGTTGT
>NW_004524610.1:17017920-17028657 GCF_000260255.1 Octodon degus
GATCTGGGGGTCCAGAAAAGGCAGCAGAAGTTCTCACTGGGTGGGCTTTGGGGGGTCTGCGGAGTGGTGGGGGAGTTGAAAGGGGATAGAACAGGGTCTCACCCATGCTGCGCCTGGGCTTGGACTGGACAGGTCCCACTGGAAAAAAAAAATATAGTACTCAAAAAAAAGAGATTTATCAGAATTTGGAAAGGTATCTCTTATTCATGAATAAGAAGAACCAACTTTGTAAAATGGCCATACTCTCAAAATTGTTATATAGATTCAATACAAATCTGATTAAAATACCATTATACCTCACAGTTCTACAGAAAACATTCTTAAAAATTCATTTGGAACGAAAAGAAACCTGTAACAGCAAAAGCAATCCTGGACAACAATAAAAAGGCAGGAAGCATCACAATTCCTGACTTGAAATTTTACTACAAAGCTACTGTGATAAAATCCGCATGGTATTAGCAAAAAACAGATTGGGGACCAGTGCAAAATAGTAGAAAATACAGAAACAACTACAAATATACTCAGCCACCTTATCATTTTTTTTTTCTTTCTTTCTTTTTTGGCAGAACCAGGGATTGAACTCAGGCCCTTGCACTTGCCAGGTAAGTGTTTACTGTACTGAGCCTTCTTCCCAGTTCCCAGCCACCTTATCTTTGACAGAGATACATGTTCACTGGAAGAAAGATAGCCTGTTTAAACAAATGGTGCTGGAAAAACTGGCTGTGGTAGTTGATACATTGTGTCAACTTGGCTGGATAGACTCCTCAAGGTTCTGGCCGGTGGTGGAGGGCATCCCCTGGCGTGTGATGGAGCCAGCCTCAGTGTGTCTCATTCCAAAATCACTATATAAAGGAGTTGAGGAAGGTTGCCACCATGCCCTACTTCCTTGGAGAAGTCTGGTCTTTGTCACCCCACTTCGCAGTCACGCCACTTCAGAAGAGTTCCATCTTTGTAGTGGAGTGCCAGTCTTCACAGTCAGTGTAGAAGGAAGAGAGAGGCTTGACAGATTCCACAGCTGCTGCTCCTCCTCTTCTCTTCATTGTTTTCTGCCACCATGAACTGCTGCTGTTTGCTTTGGAGCCAGCAGAGTATGAACTGAAACCTCCACAAATTGTGAGCTAAAAAAATGTTTCCTTGAATTTGGGACACCAGGTAGTTTGTCCCAGCATCGAGTGAACAGTAACTAACATACTGGCTCTCTACATGCTGAAGACTAAAACCAGACCTATGTCTATCACCATGCACTAAACTAATCTCAAAATGAGTCAAAATCAAAATATTAAAAAAGAAACACTAAATCTACTGAAAGAGAAAATAGGCTGAAATCTTAAAGATGCAGGGCTAGGCAGAGACTTCATGAATAAAAACCAAACTACAGAGGAAGTACTTCAAAGAATCAACAACTTGATCTCATCTTATTAAAAAGTATCTGAGGTGGCACCCATCTCCAATTTGGCACCATGGTGGCCCTCAGACCCCTTGTGAAGCCCAAGATGGTCAAAAAGAGGACCAAGAAATTCATCTGGCACCAATACGTCAAAATTAAGTGAAACTGGCAGAAACCCAGAGGCATAGACAACACGGTGCGGAGAGGGTTCAAGGGATAGATTATGATGCCCAACATGGGTTATGGGAGTAACAAAAAGACAAAACACATGCTACCCAGTGGCTTCCAGACATTCCTGGTACACAAAGGAGCTGGAGGTGCTGCTGATGTGCAACAAGTCTTACTGTGCAGAGACTGTTCACATCTCCTCTAAGCACTGTAAGACCATCATGGAAAGAGTAGCACAGCTAGCCATCCGAGTCACCAATCCCAATGCCAGGCTGCACAGAAAAGAAAATGACTAAATGGCCTTTATGCATGTTTATTTGTGCTTCAGTAAAACCACAAAAACTGCAAAAAAAAAGTATCTTCACATAAAAATTAAAAAATCACCAATAAAGTGAAAAGAAAACCCACAAAGTAGGTAAAAATTTAATCTAGAGACGGCCGCCATTATGGGTCACCTTATCACCGCAGTATCTCCACTTGGCTGAAGAATGACAACGTGAAGAGCAGATTTACAAACTGGCCAAGAAGGGCCTGACTCCCTCACTAATCGGTGTGATCCTGAGAGACTCTCACGGTGTTGCCCAAGTACGTTTTGTGACGGGTAATAAAACAACGAGAATCCTGAAGTCTAGAGGACTACCTCCTGACCTCCCTGAGGATCTCTACCACTTAGTTAAGAAAGCAGTTGCTGTTCGAAAGCATCTTAAGAGGAACAGAAAGGATAAGGACGCCAAGCTCTGCCTGATTCTCACTGAGAGCTGGATACATTGATTGGCTTGATACCGTAAGACCAAGCAGATCCTCCCCTCCAACTGGAAATATGAGTCATCCACATAAATTTATATATTCAAACAATAAAATCATGATTTAACTAAAAAAATTGTCCCTCAGAAAAAGGGCTTGTCTGAAACACATAAAAACTGGAAATGTCAGACCACTCCCAAATTCAAAGAGCCAATCCAAAAATGGGCATCTGAGATGAATATGTACTTCTCACATAAAAATGCATAAATGGCAAATAAATATATGAAAAACTGTTCAACATCATTGGTCATTTGATAGATGCAAATTAAAATAACAGTGAGATTCAATCTCATTCAGGAAAGAATGGCTATTATCAAGAAATCAAAACAAATGCTAAAGTGGCTGTGGGGGAAAGGAATCTCTGTAGAGATTCCTCAAAAAAACTATAACTAGAGGCTCCATTTGACCTAGTTATTCTCCTTCACAGTATTTATTTTCCCAGAAGAACTAAAGTCAAACCATAGCAATATATGTGCACACATGTTTAAAGCAGCACAATTTGCAAAAACTAGCTCTTGGGAACAACCCAAATGCCCATCAACTGAGGAATAGACAGAAAATGTGATATTTTTCTATAATGGAGTACTACTCAGCTATAAATAAGGATAAACTTGAGGCTTTTATAGCTAAATGGATGCAACTACAGACCATAATAATGAGCGAAATAAATCAAAATTGCACAGGTAAATATGATCTTGTCTACCTACTGTAAGGAACTAAGATACAAAATCTGCAATAGGTATTGAGAAAAGGAAAAAAAGTGTTCAAAAGCAAAGAATAACTGGAATGGAGGAAAGGAGAAAAGAAAGAAGACAAAAGAAGACAGATGGGATAGCTAACATAATTATAATTATACTACTAATTTCTTTTAGTTCATTGAAAAGAAGGGTCTGTACTTATATAGATTAATCTCCCATGTCTATATCTTGCAATCTGAGATTACAAGGTTTGAAGTCAACAATATGCAATACATTAACCACTGATAATTTCTGATCCTATTCTGAAATTCTGTATCATTGTATTATTTATTATCTTTTCCCTTTAAAATTAATTAATTAATTGAGTCATGAGGATGTCCAAGGCTGTTCTTATCCTGCCCTTGTACCAGAACGTAATGCAGAAACTCTGCTTTTTTCTGGTCACATCTGGAAGCCCGAGGACTAGTGACTGCTGTGGTATTCACAGGGCAAGACAAGATGATGGACACACCTTGAGAAATTATAGTTTCCTTATTGCCTCTCTGTCTCATCCTTGTCCTCGCCCTTGCAAAAATGCCTTAATCTTCTTAGCCCAAGGTAGTCTCCATTACTGTTCTCAGAAACATTCATTGTCCTTCTTTAATTTTCCTTGACTCAGATGTAATGAATAAATATCAAGTGTCTGGGTTCATTCCTGGCCTTTTGTTCCCCAAGAACAAATGGTAATCTCAGATCTGTATGTACCCCTCTACTTTTGTCACTTGCTCTTTCCCATCATGCTCTGGAACACTTGGCAGGAGATTATAACCCATTCATTGCAGGAGTCACCAAAATATTATGATCATTAAGCTTTATGAACTGAATGTCTAGATACTTACTTAGTTCTATGCTGTTAAGGCTGAATTTTTTTCTATTGCTAGTGGTGTTACAGTTGTTTTATTTAGCAAATCTTTACTATTTATTGTTATTTTGTTTGTCTGTGGGATTTTATTACAATCATATATCTCTTTTCTATGATTAATGGTGCTAAAGCAATAGCTTTTTTTTTTTTTAGTTCTTTTGCTATGTCAATAAATGGTCTTAGACTCTATTCTTTTTTTTTTTTTCCAGAACCAGGGATTGAACTCAGGCCCTTGTGCTTGCCAGGGAAGTGCTTATTCTACTGAGCCATCTCCCCAGCCCCCAAGACTTTATTCTTAGGCCTGATTTTTTTTTCTGCTACCAGAGTGGCATGATTGAGATTAACCAAATTTTATAGAATGCCAATATCTGGTTTGTCTTTGTCTGGTTCATCTTCAATCATAATGCAGTTCAATTTCATAGACCAGGTTGCTGGGCCTATCACACTGCACTCTCCTCTCCCCAACCAAAGAAGGTGTATGAATCATGGCAAAGATGCAAATACCTAGAGCTAGGCACCCCCAGTGGCAATGAAAAAGACACCAATCAAAGAGTTTCACACTAGCAACAAAGTCTTTCTACTGCAATACAACTGCTAGCCTACACACACACACACACACACACACACACACACACAAGAGAGAGAGATAAAAGATATAGGAGATAACAAAAACTCCTAACTCTCTCAATGTGGGCCCATGGGAAACAAAACAAAACCCAAACAGCTAAATTATAAGACATGGTAAATAAGACAAGAAACAGACTGTTAAGGTGCTTGGAAAACTCAGGTATAGTTTAACTCAACAGATAATGGATTTAATAAAATGATCAGTGAACTTATAGTTAGTGCAACAGCTGAGATAACAAAATAATACAAAACATTAATGACCAGTTTATCAAACAATTACAGTCAATGGAAAGGTACCAGTATGAAAATGCCTCAAAAAAACTGAAAATAGAAATCACATTCAATCCAGCTATTCTCCGTTATCTTCCAGAAAAAAGTTAAAGACATTATATTACAGAGATCAGTGTAATCCCTTGGTTACAGCACAATAATTCATAATGACTAAATCTCTGAGCAATCTGTATGTCCACCAACAAAGAAATGGATAAGTAAAATGGAATTTTTACTCTGTTATAAAAAGGACAAATTTGAGTCATTTGTAGGAAAGTGAATGTACCTTTAGATTGCAATGTTCAGTGAAATAAATCTGAAACAGAAAGTTAAATATCACATGTTTTTTTTTACTTCTCAAGCCTAAAGTAGAAGTGGACCAAGAGATGGAGGAAGGTTGAAAAGAATGAAGTAAAAGGGGATCAAAAGAATAAAGATGTGTTGTATATATGGATCAATTCCCTACAATCAATGCATTCATAATAGAGTATAAATACTATCATTACACATAACAAAAATTTATGCATTGATAAGAACTTTTTTAAGTGTTTTTAAAAAGGACTTGAGATATTGCTTAGTGTAAAGTCCCTGGGTTCCATCCCCTGTACCACAATAAAAAAAGAAAGAAAAAAAATGATTCATAAAGAAGTACAAATCCTTTACATATCTTTATGTTCTGCTAACCCAATATGCAATCCATCACCATTATAGATTGCAGGTAGATTATCTATTACTCTTTCAACACAATAGTTGGTTAGAATAAAATTAGTTTTTACCTTACAAGTAAGTGTTTTATATACTAAAATTGTACATGCAGTATTTCAGAGTAAATTAATTCAAAAAGAAGCCAGTTGGAGCTAGAGAAACATCAAGGATACATACAGTAAAAAAGTTAGAGACATTTAATAAACACTTAAAAGTAGAAGAATAACATAGAACAATTCAAAATTCTGTTCTTTACATATAAAACACAATGCTTTCTGGTGTTTTGTGCCTTATATCTAGATGTCTCCCCCAAAGCCTCATATACTCATTGCTAGGGCTTTTTGGTGTTGACTGGATCTTGGGTGTGTGATACTGATTATTCTATCCACTGATTTAGCATAGTACTGATATAGATGATGGTCTTGCTGAAGAGAGAACACAAACTCTGTGGGTAGTACCAACCAACAGGGTTATAGCCTCGATGAAAGAAGAAAAGTCTTGCTGCTTCCTGCCTGCTATACTACAGAATGTTTCTCTTCTGCCATGCTGCCCTGCCTTGGAGCCAGTCCTCAACAGCAAGCCTTTCAGATGTAGACTGAACTCTCTAAAATCTGTGAGCTAAAATAAATCTTTATTCATATAACTTATAGGTATTCAGTATTCCGTCCTATGAAATGAAAAAGTAATTGAGACACAATGTCTCTAAAATTCTGACCTTGAGCCGGCCAGAGAGCTCAGTTAACTAAAGCGCCTGCTCAGGCAGAGTGCAGTAGCCAGGGTTCAATCCCGGCATGCCCTGACAGTCCCGCCCCCAGGGCACACTGAGACAGAGACTGAGACTTGGCATAGATCCTGTAGACCCTGCACAAAAAAAAAAAAAAAAAAAGACCTTAATATTTTATTCAACTTTACATGATCATCTAAAAATATTGCTAAAATCTTACAGCATAATGAAAAGAAATTCGTAACTTAAATAGATCAAATCTAGGAAGAATCATGCCTTTTGTGTCTACATTCTGACTTTTCTTTTTTTAATGTATTTAGTACAGGGTCTACAGGGTCTCACTACCTAGATCGGGCTCCTAGTTATTCGCTTGTTTTTAGCCTCCAAAGCGCTGGGATTACAGGTGCATGCCACCACATCCTGTCTCAATCGCTGTCTCAGCTGGCCCCAGACACAGACTTTCTAAGCTTCCACTACTGACTTTTGGGCCTTCCCTGAGATCAGTCAGCACACTTCCATGAAGCATTGTCATGGCTTTAGGCCTCCAGTCAGACTCATGCAAGATATTTCTATGGGATCCAGGCCCTCAGCTGTATTCTCTAGGTCTCTAGTGTGGGGGCAGATTTCCTACATTCATTTGCATTTGACTCTTTGGGTGACTATGATAAAAAAAAATACTATAAATTATGTGTCCTAAATTAAATTGTTTCCCTTCCAAAGCCTGACTACAACAATACCTGTTAAGTACAGACTGTACAATCTGCATGTATGTTTATGAGTATTCACAGTTGTTTTTTACCAAGACCTTTCTGATTGATATTATTATCATTTAACAGGTAAGGAAACTGATATTTAAAAGCCTATTTAACTTAGCTAAGGTCAAAGAGTTATTAATGATGAAGGTGGGATTCATGTTCAGGCAAAGGGAATCACATATGAAAAGCATAGTCATAAATCCACAGAATATGTTAAAAGGAACACCGAGTTCCATACTTGGGTACAACTGAAAAGAAAATAACTCAGAAAAGCATATGGTCATCACCTAACTATATCAAACACAGAAAAAGACTAACAGAGTGGCTTATAGTTAAGTGATTTGTGCTCCAGGGTCAACAGTGATTTTAATTGAGGAAAGAAATAGAAAGCTTGAAGCAGAAAGAGATGTTATGTTTTAGACATGTTCTCTTTAAAGAACACATGGAACATGCCAAAAAGAAAGAATAATAGGGGACTTTGTAAGTCTGAAGCTTAAAAAAAAAGTAACAGTGAGGGCAAAATCTGGTTAGCTTTCATTAAAAGACAGTATCAGAGTGAAAAAAGTAAAATGGGTACGGTCAGATTTCTAGAAATAAATTTTAAGAGGAAAGAAAAAGACAATCAAGTAAAGAAACCCAAAGGGAAGATTAGGGAAGTAAGAAAGAAAGGCATTCATAACAATCTGAAAGAGAAGAATTAACACCATAAAATGTCACAGACAAAAGAGCAATTAGGAACCAACAAAGGTCACTTGCACATTGTTCTGGGAATGAGAAGGCTGGAGTAGCTGAGCAAAGCTCCTGTTGAGAGACTTTGAAAGTAGGCCTTAAAAGAAAGAAGATGTGGCTTGCATATATTTTGGGCAGAGAGCACAGCCAAAACTAGAATGGATCCAGAGGTGTGAAGACCTTGAGAGAAGGTCCTGGGAAAAACATGGAGCTTCAGTTTCACACAGCATCCATGTGTCAGGGATGTGGAGGAGTAACAAATCTATACAACTGAACTATTACTAGATTGCAATATTTCTTCAAAATCTCTCCAATGAACCCAAGGTTGTAAATATCATTATATAATCAACTGCTGCATAGAGTAAATCAGAGGACACAGAAGCCACTGACATTGATATTGTTGTAGGTAGCTGAGTTAAAAATACTATAGGCAGTTAGACTGGGCTAGACCCTCAAATGGAGCCAGTATAGAAAACAAGATAACTTTTAACTGTGAGAGAGACCCACACTCCCACTGTGGGTCAAATTTTAAGACAAAAGATCAAACAAATGCTTACCTTCCTAAATATAAGCATCTGAGGGGAGGGGACACAGCTCAGCCAGTAGCAAAAGTGCCTTCCTGGCAAGCACAAGGTCCTGAGTTCCATCC
The DNA here is from genome assembly GCF_000260255.1 of Octodon degus. Taxonomy (NCBI): domain Eukaryota; kingdom Metazoa; phylum Chordata; class Mammalia; order Rodentia; family Octodontidae; genus Octodon; species Octodon degus. The sequence continues at coordinate 17,026,338 of NW_004524610.1, forward strand.
TGAGTACCAAAAAGAAAAGATAAGCATTTGGGATTGATAATCACCTACTGGATTAGTCCCTATTCTATAGTCATGCCCATACAAGGGAGCCTCCAATCAGCTCCTTATACATCACTAAACCCACCCCTCAAACTCCACCCCTGGCAGACATCCATAAAGTCTCAGGCTCCCTGTCTCAGGTCAGAGGATCTGCCCATCTCCTTGCCCTTCGCCCTCTCCGTGTGTTCAGAGTCAATAAAGGCTTTCCCTCCCGCATTTCTGCTTCTCTGCAGTGCCACCACCACTGCCGCCATCGTTGTTGCCTCTGAAACCTATCAGTAACCTTATTGGTTGACCATAGTTTTGTCCTACTTCATGTATGAGTTTCCATGTTTTCCACCTTAGGTCCACCTCACCTCATTGTTTTGCTCTGTAAAAATCCTTGGATTTTCAAGTTGGTAGTTTTATTCCTCTATATCAGTATTATACTATCTCAGATGAGATATTTTATAATAAACAAGCACCTATTTGACAAGTAAAAACAAGGGAACTGATACAAGAAACAGAAAAATCTAGCAGTACCCATTGCAGCTACATTTAGCTTTAGCTAAATTTTTTTTTAAAAAAATGAGTTTATGGAAACTAAAATAAATAGAATCTAATATACCAAAAATGAATTAGCTTCTGCTCTTATAAGACCAAAAGTAAAATCTATTTAACTGAGGTTGTATCCATAGAATCTACAAGTTTTTGAAATTCTCTTTATGATAATATAGGCAGCTAAATAAAGATAAAAATATTATAGGCAGTTAGATAGGGCTATGCCCTCAAAGGAGATAACACAGAAGACAAGATAACTTGTAACTGTAAGAGACAGATGTTCCCTTTGTGGGCCAGACCTAAAGACCAAAGATGGAACAAATACCTCACTAAAGATAAGCATTCAGAATTGATCATCACCTTCAGGAAGTCAGTAAGAGTCACTAATTCAACTGCCACCAGCTACCAGATAAACTCCTGTTCTATATTCATACCCATTTGCTACATGACTGGCTTCTCCATTAGATCCTGGAATTAATAAATTTTACCTGAGCAATGGTATTTATAACCTTAATGGTTGCCTATAGTTTTGTTTCAACTCATACCCACCTAAGTGAGTTCCCAAGTTCTCCACCTTAGACCCGTTTCACTACATGGTTTTGCTCTATAAAAATACCTGGAAGAGATAGCTTCCTGGGCAACCTACTAGGGTCTCTCTTCTATCCCTCTGTTGGAGAGAAGCTTTCTTTCCCCCAATAAATATCCTGCTCTAACCTATTTTTGTTCCTAAAATTTATTCTTTGGATTTAGACAGCACAAACTCATCCCTTTTATGTTGGGAGTTTCATTTCCCTATATCAATAATGTCGTTCATAAACTTCTCTAATGTTCAATTCTTATTTTAAAAAAATGGGTTTGTGGCTTACTATCGAAGCATATTTGAACATAAGGCTTTTTCAGTTTCCAAGCTTTTATTAATTGGAATGTCCACTTTACATAGTTGTTCAGAAAAATGTTAACATTACTAACCCTGTAAATATACTACTAGAATTTCTGGGCTTCTGAAATAGGACTTCAGTTAACCCTTAGGAAAACTGATAGCACATATTTGAAATTTAATTTCTCATACATTTCAGCAGGTAAGTAAAACATAATTATAAAATTAAAATTCTAAAACAAAGCTGAAATTTCTCTAAATTATACACATAAGAACTATATATGAGCCTTGAAAAATATACATGCAATTTTCAATACAGAAACACAGAAAAGTTTATAATATGAATTCTATTACACTAGACTTTTTGCTAACCAAACTTTTCCTAAAATAAATGTAACCAGGTAAACGTCTACATTTTCAAACTTATAAAAACATTATCCTCACAAAACCTAAAATCATTTGCTACAAGAATTTGAAAGATTGTCCCAACCTCAAGAACCAAAATTATTTATCCCTCGGTCAAGTCCTTAACAATCTCCTGACATATACAGGGAACTTTAGGATATGTATGATAATACCATAAAAATAAGAAAACTTTTTAAAACTAAAAGTCCATATACTTCATAGCCTTGCATTAATAAAAAGAAAACAATTATTTTTATCATGCATTTGTGCAAAATGATCAACTACTTTAATTTGTTACAAAGATTTTAGAAAACAAACACATCTAAAAAGATACCAAGCGTAGCGGGCCTGGCCCTAGTTCAGTTCTTTAAGTGGCTGCTTCCACAAAGCTGTCAGCCTCAGGTTGCTGTAGTTCGATCCCCACAACACTCCAGCCAGCCAAAAGTGCCCTGAAGGCAT
>NW_004524610.1:17028757-17029276 GCF_000260255.1 Octodon degus
TTCATCTCAATTGAATTAATTTCTGCTCTAATCTTTGGGCTTTGGGTTTGGTTTGCTCTTTCTTTTGTGCTTGCTGAGGATCCAGCATCAGGTTATTTATTTGTTCCCATTCTGTTTTCCTACTGTGTGTGTTCACAGCTATGAATTTCCCTCTGAGAACTGCTTTCATTGAATCCCACAAATTCTGATAAATTGTGCTTGAATTTTCATTGAATTGTAGATATTTTTGAATTTATTTAATTTCATCTGTGACCCACTGGTTGCTCAGTAGTGTGTTCTTTAATTTCCATGTATATATGTTTTTTTTCTGGTTTCTTTTGTCATTTATTTCCAGATTTATTGCACTATGGTCAGATAATATGCATGGGATAATTCCTGTTTACTTCCATATACTTAAGCGTGAACTATGAACCAGGAGGTGGTTTGTTTTAGAAAATGACCCATGTGCAGCTGAGAAAAATGTGTATTCAGCTGTGTTTGCGTGGAACACTCTGTATATGTCCACCAAGTCCATTTGTT
>NW_004524610.1:17032877-17076426 GCF_000260255.1 Octodon degus
GAGAAAAAAAAAAAAAAAAACAAATCCTTATTCCATGGGGGCTGGTGAGATGGCTCAGTGGTCTAAAGCACCTACTTAGAACAAACTTATCAAAGCAAAGGGACGGAGGACAATCCCCCAGCACCACATGCCAGCCAGCCCCGCCCCCTGGAGAGCTGAGCTGGCTACACACACACACACACACACACACACACACACAACTAAATAAAATTTTTTAAAAAAATGATATCAAGCTTAAACTTTAAATAGGATTATCATGGCCAACAACAAAAAATGTTTCTTCTAAAACACATGTAGTTAGAAACTGTAAGAATCACATACTCATATATATGTAATATAGTCATTTATGTGAAGATATGAAATGTTCTTAAACAAGTGATGTACAACTTAAAACCTGACATGGTTGAGGGAGCTAAGGAAAAAGCACTGTAGGACTAGCTCCTGTCACACAATCCCCTTTATTAGGCTATGGCAGAACATGGATAGCGATGGTACAGTTCCCTCTGGAACAGGAGGGTATACCCATGCATGTGTGGCTTACGTGGATGGATGCATTAACTGACAAAATCTACAGAGCATAAGTCTCAGATACTTCAACTGTCCTAACTATTTCATCACTTTCAACAAAATTAACTAGAACAAGGTATCAACCAGCAGACCACATGGATAAAGAAGTTTCATTTTAAATCTTAAAACCTCTGTTTTTACACATATAAAAGAAAAGTACCTGGTCAAACTATCCACAGAACACAATTAAAAGTATGGAGCAATACAAAAAATGTACTTAAAACTGATCAAAAAAATAAAATAACATTTAGGTAAGAACCAGATAAAAGAATTAGCAATAAGAGATAAGCAAATCTTGTCCTCATAATTGTTGTCAATGCTACTACATCCCAGTTCTGGGACCTCCAGGCAACAAAAGAAAAACTTTACAAATCCCCTATTTATAAATGTGGAGCCCATCAATAACTACAATTTAAGATCCCAGTGAACTAAAAATAATATACTCATTCTTGAAAGAGGTATCCTAAATCTACCAATGCAATGGGTGGCAAAAGTGAAATAAAAGGAGGACAAAAGAAAGAGAGAATACAAGGGAAGGGAATGAATATTCTAAAATGTGACTGTATCTAGCAACATAATCTCAAAGGGCAGGGGAAGGGAATAATAAAAGAGTAGGAAAGAGAAAGAGCAAGAAAATAAAAAAATAAAACTGAAATTATAAATTCAATGGACAAGTTTTACATGCTTAAATAGTGATGAATGATTAATGAAAAGGATATCTTTACATTACAGGCAGAAGCAAAACAGAAAGAGATTGTAAGAAAGTAGAACGTTGACAAATTTGTAGAGTTCCAATAGGAGAAAAAAAAATAAAATTAATATTGGTAGAGACAATAACTAAGAATTTTCAGAGGCAGAATCTTCCATAATTGATTTTATGGGCTTCTTGAACCCATAGGATCAACCCACACATTCAAGCATTCAAGAAACTAAACAAATTCTAATCAAGGTAAATAAAAAGATATATCCAACCAAGTGTATCACAGTGAAACTACTAAATACCATAAACAGGAAATCATAAGGGGGTCCAGGAAAAAAAGACCAAATGCCTTCAAAGAAGCAACAATTAATGGAAACAAGCAACTTCTCATAATAATTATGGAAATTAGAATACAATGGAGCAACATTAGCACTAAGAAAATAAAAGAATTGACCATTAATCTAAAAACCACCTAGGTGAAATTATCCAACAAAAACAAGGACAGGCATCTCAAAATGAGCATAATAATGCTAAGCAATAACAATGTACAGTAATTAAATATATTTTATACACATATATAGATACACATAAAATGGGTATCTAATAGAATATGCTTTAAATTCCTATATTATATAAACTATGTATGAATAAAGTTAGACAAAGCATAACAATGAGGAAATTCATGAATTTCATATGTTCTACAGTCCTTGTCTGTTTCTTTCTTTCTTTTTTTTTTTTTTTTTTTTTTTTTTTTTGGTACCAGGGATCAAACTTGCCAGGCAGGTGCCAGGCAGGTGCTTATGCTGCTGAGCTATATCCCCAGTCCTACAATGCTTGTCTATTTCAACAGAAGGACAAGGATAACCATTTGCTTTAGGGCAGTAAAAATGCTAAGTGAAATAAATTAGACACACAAGCTGAAGGATTATATGGTTTCTCTTATTTGAGAAACCCAAAATATAAATAAGGAGCTAAACAAAAGACAGATATAGGAATTACAGAGATATATCTTTCTCAAATGGAAGAAGGATCAATAGATGGAGGGGTCTTGAAGGGAATGAAAAAGGAATGTGCTCTGTTTGTATGTGTACAAATTCCTCACAAGGAATGTAAGCATTAGGTATGACAAAGGCTACATTAAAAAGTAAACAAACAAACCAAATAATAAAAGGAACATCTATGTGTGGTAGTAGCATGCACCTACAATACCAGCACTCTGGGAAACTGTGGCAAGAGGACTGCAAATCTAAGTCTACTCTCGACTACACAAGGAGTTTCTGGGCAAACATGGACCACAGCAAGGGTCTTTCTCAAACAAACAAGTAATAAACAAATGTACCATAAAATTTTTAGAAAAACATCCAAACTAGTAAACAACAAAGAGAAAAGGAAAACACAAAATCATTCAAAAATTGTAAATAGGAAAAAGAAACAGAAAAGACAATACAAAATTAAAACTGTAAGAAAAATAAATCATTCATATAATATGCAATCCTATGTCCCTATATCATGACATATCAGTAAATATATAATATATATGGGGAATTACATTAAAATATAAATACTCTAAATGTTTAAAATAAAATTGTCAATTATCAGAGTAGCTAAGCAAAGTCTAGTGTTATGCTCTGTATGATACATATAATTAAAGAAATTTGAAGTTGAAAAACATAAGGATAGAAGAAGAAATTCTAATTGAATTCTAAACAAAATTGGTCCACTATATTATAAAACAATATAAGTTTTGAGAACCAAAAAAGCCTATAGACATAAAAAGATCAAATAAAAAATCTAGAGATATGACAAGAAGTTCTGTGCACGAGACAGTCTAAATAGTAAAGTTATAGAAATCCAACAAGTTTATATATCTGTCATCATACAAAAGTTCATGATATTTGTATAATTGAAAATTTATATAAAACACATACAAACTGTACATTTGTTGAGTGTAGTATCCTTCAAGCACAGGTCTGATCTGGAGTCTGAAGTCTGCATAGCTCAAAAGCTCTCAGGACCTATCTGTGCTGCTCATCATCCAACAACCCTCTGCCACAAAGCAGGTCTCATCAACTATAAAGAACTTGCATTAACCTAGTCTCTCTGGTCAGAAGGCAATCAAGTTAGGAAAGCATAATAATAAGTAGAAAACTACATATGGAAATAAAATAATTCTAAAATAACTCAAGAAATTATTCATCTGAAAATTAAAAAGCAGTTAGAACTAAAAATTAAAAATCAATTACAACTAGGCATGGTGGCACATGCTTGTAATCCCAAGACTGCGGCAGGAGAACTGCGTGAAGTTCAAGACAGCCTGGGATACACACTAAGTTAAAAAATCTCAAAATATTTTCAGTTTTGACTTAAATTTTCACAATAAAATTATTAAAAATGATTCTATACCTCAGTAATGCTTTAATAAGAAAATTTTAATAATTACTACCTGCATGCCAATAGAATGTCAATACATTAAAAGTACTAGAAGGATTTTTAAAAGACTCTATCCATAACAACAATGCCTAAACAAATTTTATAACTATAATTAGTTGATATGATTTATTCAGAATATCCAAATAATAGGCACAAATCTTTATTACTCAATGCAGAGTTTACCAAAAAAATGTCCAGAATATCATACAACTCAAATTACAATCTTCACACTTGTATTTAAATAACGTTTTAAACTTTGATATTCTAGAATCACACAAAAATGAAAAAAACTTTCAAATATTTTTAACCCATGGAATAAAACTGCACAAACTACTGGCATATACATATCATGGTGTTCTGGCCCTCTGGGTGCCATTTAGGGAACAGGCAGAGCATGAGAGGGTGCAGGGAAGCTGCTGGCATCACCTGCAAAGAAAACGTAAGACGACAGCTACTACTGGCCATGACAACATGAAGAGGGAAGGGGAAATCCCCAAGTTTCATTGTACAAAGAATCTATAGAAATTAGGGGGATGGACATGGAGGTGATAAGCTTAGGGAGTGATAGGAGGATACTACAACCTAAGAAAATCAGGACACCCCAAAAGTAGGACCAAAAAAAAAAAAAAAAAAAAAAAACCAGCAGAAAGAATTTGAGAAGTTTTTTGAAATCAAGTATCAGCTACAACTATGTGAGCATGAAGTGTAAACTGATCTAAAAATCCACATTAGTAACTGCAATATTTCTTGGTCACTACAATCCAGAGATAAGGAAGCGAGGGTGAGCAGAGCACAGCAGTCAGTGCCTTCACCTATACTAGCCCTCCTGTCCATCTCACTAATGCTCCAGCAGGACACTCACCCTCTGCCTTAGCAGCAAAGTTTCCACGACAGAGAAATTTGGTGTCTGACCTCCACTGCAGATAGGTCAGTTAGAAAAACTGTCCTCTGCAACAGTCAGCAACCTAAAAACACACCACCCTGTGTGAACACGATGATGATTTCTTTCCTTTCGAATATCCAGACAGGATGGTTGGCCCAAACAAGTCCTAGGTGTGACTCTCTGCACAGAATAATGAAGCTTTCATCATAGCACAGAATTCCAGAACCCAAGGAGAGGAGAACATGTAAGACTCTGCAAGTACCAGTTTCTGAAGGTATCGAAGAGTGAACCAGCAAGGACCTCTTAGTAATCTCTTAAGGATAATGTAAGGATGATAACTAGTTGACTTTCTATGTTTACAGCATTCTAGTATAACCCACAATATTAAACTTTCTACCTCTGGCAGACATATACATTGTGGGGCTACTGTAAACAGTTACAATGAACATTATCCTTCATGCATGCGCACACCCAAAATTTTCTAATTATACAACTTTTCAAACTACTATGCTACTGCTAATTTTACTCATGATCAGTTGAAGGGTCTATATTCAATATAGTATTTTGAAAAAATTATTCTAAATTTTGGCATAAAATACATATTTCATATGAATGTCTGTCACTCATCCATATGGCTGACACTGATGAAAGATCTAAAATTGCTGTACAGGGTTTCAGAGTGAATGCTGAGGGGATTTGACTAACCTTCTCAGATATAAAAGTCACATTTTTTTGTCATATATGTCTTCCTTTATCTTGGTTTTAACCACCCAGCAGAAAAATAAAAAAAATGGCTGTAAAAAGTAAAGCCATATTAATATGCTGAGCTGTAAAAATCTCAAGTCAACAAATTCTGACATTGCCGGTCATGTGGATAGCCCACTACTATTACAGGTTAGGGGACTATATTGGATTACTTCTCTGAATTCACGAACCTACAATATTTGAATGGTAATGGAATAACCATCTCTGACAAAACTAAGTATGAATAGAGAATATAAATAAAGGACCATTTTGTAGTAATATATATATATATATATGCATATACAAAATAGCATAGATAAACAACTACTTTCTCTTAGTTCAATGAAAACAAAGATTTCTACTAAGTGCTTATTTTTTAATAATTTTGAGAAACAAATAACAATGAGACCGTTTCAAACACAATTAGTAGGAGAGTTTCAGTAATTAATACATTGGATATTGTTATTGTCTTACTGGTTCTACTTAGTACAAGATGCTGACAAGATATCCTGTCAAAACACTATTAGTACGAATCATTCTTCTCATTGAATTAAGAGAAATTAGCTCTATACTAGCCTATTTTGTATATATAGATACAAGATTCATTTGTATCACCTTTATTTGTTTAGTTTTGTCACAGAAGGATATTCTATTGTCATTTAAATACTATAGGTATGTGAATTCAGCAAAATATTCCAAAATAGTCCAGTAGTACATAAAAGTAGTGGCTCATCCGAGGTGAGCCCTTTACAGCCCAGCATACCAACTTGGCCTCATCCCTTACAGCACGTGTTTTTACCTGTTTAAGACCAAGATAAGACCTATATATGTAACAAGAAATGTAACTTTTGTATCTCAGAAGGTCAGTCAAATCCCCAGGATTAACCCTGAAACCCTATACTGCACTTTAGATCAGTGTCAGCCATGTGGATGAGTCATGGCCATTGCTTGACCAACTTGCTCACTGTGAAATCCTGAGAGAATGTTTTCTCTCCATGTGACTCCCCTTAGGAACACTCCACATCAACGATCACATTCCTCTATAGCCCCATAATCTCTTTGATCAAAAAATTTGGGACACAGCAGAGATACATAATGTTATACTATACGTTCTCCTATGTCCTGAGTCTTCAAAGACCTTGGAAGGCTAGACCAAAATGTCTGTCCTTGCAGCCTTTCTTTTTCTATAATTTTTGGTCTGCAAACTTCAGTACTTAAACCTCCAGAAGAGAAGATTAATATTACCCTACAACATATGCAGTTGGGTTTCACCTAACTATCTGAATATCAAACATCTTAGGTATAACATGGAACAGGTATTTTCCAACAATTACTGATATGTCAAAATTTAAATCCCTACAGAATACGAAGAAAAAAGTTTTAAAAAAATAAAAAACATTTTAAAAATATGAATAAACAATTACATATTTTTACACAGAAATTTAGAAATCTAATCACATAAAGCACTGTAGCAGGACAGTCCTGTGACATTTTTTTTCTTGTCTCCTTGTTTTCATTTATTACCCTTTTTTTAAAACAAACATTTACTTGAGAAACAGTATGGCCAATAATTGGAATGTCATGAAAAGCAGTAGGTATTTAGAAGACCAGGATGACAGCCATTTCATGCATGATCATACTATTACACATTGTTATTTTCTTCAATGAACTTGCTTACTTCACAGGTATCAGCATGTATAGTTAGTCAGGGTGAGAATCTGACCAATTAACTGCTAGTTTCAAAAACTTGCTCATGTTTCTCAGGAACACTACCTTACTCATCTTGTGAGTATAAATGTATGGCTTTGCCCCGTCACAGTTCCCAGCTTTTTTCCTTGTACTCTCTTTGTTGTCTTATCCTCAAGTTTTCACTTTCCTTTTAATTGTGTTATACCTTTCTATTTGTATTTCTTTGTATTTTTATACTTGGGAGACTATATGATATTTATATATGTGGGTCTGGTTCATTTCACTTATATCTTCAAGTGGCATCCACTTAAATATAAATGCTTCAAGTTTATCACTCTTTATAGCTGAGTAATACTCCCTTGTATAAAAATATCAGATATTTTTCATCCATTCCTCAGGGGAAGGGCATCCTGGTTGTTTCGAAGATTAGGCTATCACAAATTGTGCTGCTATAAACATAGGTACACATATATTACTATAATAGGAAGTTTTCCATTCCTCTTTGAAAATTCCCAGTAGGGGGATAGCTGCCTTGAAAAGGACTTCCACTCTTAGTCTTTTAAGGAGTCTCCACACTGATTTCCATAAAAGATGCACCAGTCTACATTCCCATCAGCAGTGAAGTGTTCCTTTTTCCTCACAGCCTCTCCAACATTTGTTGTTAGTTGATTTCTTCATGATGGCCATTCTTTCTGGGATGAGATTGTATCTCAGTGTTGTTTTAATTTGCATTTAATGGATGGTTAGTGATGTGGAGCATTTTTTCATATATTTATTCACTTCTTAAATTTCTTCCTCTAAGAAGTGAGTGTTCTATCTTAGATGCCCATTTCTGGATTGGGTCTTTAAATTTCAGGGCCCTAATGTGTTTTAGTTCTTTATAAACTCTAGAGAGCAGACTTATGTCTGAATGCTTATAAGTTAAGATTTTATTCTTTTTTCTTTCTTTTCTTTTCTTTTTTTTTTTTTCCTGCGAACCGGGGATTGAACTCAGACCCATGCGCTTGCTAGGGAAGCACTTATTCCACTGAGCCATCTCCCCGCCCCCTAGGATATTTTTTGAAATTAGTGCGTTGTCTTTTCACTTTGTTGGTAATTTCTTTTGACGTGCCAAATCATCTCAATAAGAGGAGGTCCCAGTTGTTAATTCTTTCAATTATTACCCGTGCAAATTGAATTCTGTTCATGAACTCTTTACCTACCCCTATGTCTTCAAGAGTTCCTCCTACTTTCTCTTATAGTAGATTTAGTGTTTCTGTTTAATGTTAAGATCTTCAATCTGTTTTGACATTAGATTAGTGCATGGTGATACCTGGGTCAAGTTTTAGTTTTTGGCATGTGGAAAGCCAACTTCTCCAGTACATTTGTAAGCAAGCATGTTTGGACACTTTGTTGAAGATAAGGTTGTTGTGTGTGTGTGCATAGGCTTCTGCATCTTCTAATCTATTCCACTGATCCTCAGGTCTATTTTGTTGCCAGTGCCATACTGATTTTATCACAGTAGCTTTGTAGTACATTGCCAAGTCAGGAATTGTAATTCCTACTGCCTTTTCTTGGGTGCCCAGGTTGCCTTTGCTATTTTAGTTCTTTTCTGGTTCCAAATAAATTTTAGGAATGATTTCTCCAGGTCTGGAAGGTATGGTGGAGGTAGTTTGATAGGGATTATATGAAATCTCTACAGCAATTTTGGGAGTATGGCCACCTTCACAATGTTGGTTCTTTCTATCCAGAAGCATGGAGTATCTTTCCATTTTCTGAAATCCTCCACGATCTGTTTTTTAAGAGTACTGTAATTTTCCTTGAAAACATCTTTGACTTCTTTAGTTAATCCCAAGGTATTTCATTTTCCATGGTTGTATTGTAAAAGGTATTATTTCTCTAATTTCTCTCTCAGTGTGTGTGTTATCTGTGTAGAGGAATGCTATTGATGTTTGGATACTGACTTTGTATCCTGCTATGCTCCTGAATTTCTATATTAATTCTAGTAGCTTCTTGGTGGAGTTTTTTGGGTCTTCCAAGTAAAGTATCATATCATCTGCAAATAATGATAATTTAACTTCTTCTTTACCTATTCTTAGTCTTTTAATTTCTCTCTCTTATCTAATAGCTGTAGCTAATGATTCCAAAACTATACTGATTGGGAGTGGTGATAGAGGATATCCTTGTCTTATACCAGATCTGAGAGTAAAAGATTTCACTTTTTCCCCATTTACAATTATATTACCTATTTGGTTGTCATAGATGGCTTTTATCAGATTGAAGTAGAGGCCATCTATTCCAATTTCCTCTAGGATTTTGAACATGAATGAGTGCTGAACTTTGTCAAAAGCCTTTTCTGCATCAATTGAGATTACCATGTGCTTTTTATATTTGGCTCTATTGATATAGTGCATTCCATTTATAGATATGTGTACACTGAACCATGCTTGCATTCCTGGGATGAATCCTACCTGGTCTAGATGTATAATCTTCCTGATGGTTTGCGGTATTCTATTTACTAAGATTTTACTGAGGATTTTTGCATCTATGCTCATGAAGGAGATAGGCCTGTAGTTCTCTTTCTTAGTTGCATCTTTCCAGGTTTTGGTTTCAGTATAACACTTGCCTCCAGGAATGATTTTGGAAGAATGCTTCCTTTTCAATTTCATTGAAGAGTTTGCAGATTATAGGGATAATATCTTCTATAAATGTCTTGTAGAATTCAGCTGTGAATCCATCAGGACCTAGACTTTTCTTTGTTGCTAGGTTTTTTATTACATTTTGTATTTCATTGGCTCCTATTGGGTTACTGAGAGTTGTTATATCTTCTTCATTCAATTATGGTAATTTGGACCTAAGAATCTGTCCATTTTTTCTATTGTGTGAGATGAAAGGTTCTCAAAATAGCTATTGACAATCTTCTGAATTTCCCCTGGGTCTGTGCTCATTACACCCTTTTCATTCCTTATTGCTCGCATTTGAATTTTTTTTTCCTCTTTTTGATGATGTTAGCTAGGGGCTTGTCAATTTTATTTAATCTTTCAAAGAACCAGATTTTTGATTTGTTAAATTTTTGTAATGTTTTCATCTTGATTGAATTAATTTCTGCTCTAATTGTTATGATTTCTTCCCATCTATGGGCTCTGGTTTGGTTTGCTCTTCCTTTTCTATATTTGGAGGTGCCACCTCAGGATGTTTGTTTCTGTTCTCTTTTCCTAATAGGTGAGTTCATGTATAGGTCCCTGGTGGTCTAGTGGCTAGGATTTGGCGCTTTCACCTAATCGTGAGTTCACAGCTATACGTTTTCCTCTGAGAACTGCTTTCATTACATCCCATAAATTCCACTAAGTTGTGCTTCACTTTTCATTGAACTGTAGATAATGTTCCATTTCTTTTTTAATTTTGTCTGTGATCTATTAGTTGCTGAGTAGAGTGTTTTCTAATTTCTGTGTTATTTATGCCATTATTCAGTTTTCTTGCTGCATATATTTTCAGTTTCCTTGAACTGTAGTTAGATAACACACATGGGACAATATGTTTTCTTGCATATACTTAAGCATGACCTATGGATCAGTATGTGTTTTATTTTAGAAAATGTCCCATGTGCAGCTGAAAAAAAAGTATATTAAGCTGTTGCTGGGTGGGACACTCTGTATATGTCCACAAAGTCCATTTGTTTCAAGCTCTGCTTCAGTTCTGCTACTTCTTTGCTAATTTTTTGTCTGATTGACCTATCTTTTAGGGATAAGGGAGTATTAAGATCTCCTGCTAAGACTGTGGTATTGGATATTAGATTTTTCATGTCCATTAGGATTTGTCTTATATAGTTAGGTACTTCTGTGTTTGGTACATATACATTTATAAGAGTTACTTCTTCCTCTTGAATTTTTTCCCCTAACCAGTATATAGTAGCCTTTTTATTTTGCTTGGTCATTTTTGGTTTGAAGGTGAGACTGTCTGAGAAAAGGATTGCTACTCCTGCTTTTTTCTGAGGTGTTGGGACATGTAGTATAGTTTTCCATCCTTTGACTTTCAGCCTATCAATTTCTTTATGAGTTAAGTGTGTTTCTTGTATACAGCATATTGTTGGGTTTTGTTTCCTAATCCACTGTGCCAGTCTATTTCTTTTATTTTTATTTCTTTTTATTTTTATTTTTTTATTTTTTTATTTTTTTTTTGCAGAACCAGGGATTGAACTCAGGCCCTTACGCTTGCCAGGGAAGAGCTTATTCCACTGAGTCATCTCCCTGGCCCTCTATTTCTTTTAATTGGTGAATTGAGTCCATTTACATGGACAGTTATAATTAAGATTTATTGATTTACGATCAACATGTTAATTACCTGCTGTTGTTTACTCCTTTTTTTCCTGTGTTTAATTGTTTCTCCTATTTAGTGGCTTCCTTCTGTTCTTGTTTGTGGAGTTCTGATCATTTTGGGCTCTCTCTAGAACATCTTTTAGTATTTTGTGTACAGTTGGCTTTGTCATCATGAAATTCTTTAATTGTTGTTTGTCATGGAAGTATTTCACTTCTCCATCAAACTTAAAAGAGAGTTTTGCAGGATATAGTAGTCTGAGCTGGAATTTGTTTTCATTGAGGACTTCAAGTACTCTGCTCCATGCCTTCATGGTTTGTGAAGATAAATCTGCCCTTATTCTGATGGGTTTTCCTTTGAATGTGATCTATTTCTTTTCTCTAGCGGCTTTCAGTAGATTATTCCTGTGCTGAATTTCTGGGATCTTGACTATTATATGTCTTGGTGTGTTTTTAATTGGGTTGAAGTTATTTGGCATTCTGTATGCTTCGGTTACCTGAATGTCAGATTGTTTCCTCATATTTGGGAAGTTTTCTGCTATTACTTCTGCCTATATTCTTTTTATATCATTTGTATTGACTCCTTCTTTCTCATTGATGCCTATTAGTCTCACATTGTTCATCTTTGCATAGTCTTGTGGGTGATGAATTATTTTTTTCCACATCCTAGTTGGTTTTAAGAGATCTTTTCTTACCTTTTCATTAGCTGCAATGGCTTCTTCAAGATCTGAAAACTCTATCTTCACTTTCACTCAAATGATTTTGCAAGCTTGTGATTGAAATCTTATGTTCCTCTGTATCTCTTTTACTCTGCTTCATGCAATCTATTTCTTTCCTGTATTGCTCATTCAAGGAATAAGTCGCTTTTCTAATCTCCCCTATTTTGTATCCGTGTCTTGAGAAGCAGTTATTAATTCTTTTACTTCCGAGATTATTTCTGATCTGATTTCCTCTATATGTTTCTGCATTTGATTCTTTAATTCAGACACTCTTAATTCAAAGATTTCTTTTTTTTATTTGAGATTAATTCTGATCTGAGTTCCTCTATACCTGTTTTCTTTATTTCAGACGCTTTTGATTCAGACATTTCAGCTGTGCTAGCGTCCTCTGTACTTGTTCTGGGTGGTCTCATGATCCGAGATTGTATTTTTCTCCTTCTCTTTGTCATTTCATATCGCACGGTCCTCTGACCTTTGGTATAGAGCTTTGGTGCAGTTATAACTTTAGCACCTACTAAAATTTGGGTACAGATCTAGTTTTGAGTTCATCCAGCTGTACCTAGCTTGGGTCTTGCTCAGCTCCTTCCTTCTGCAGCCTTTGGAGGTGAACCTGTTGTGCCCCTCTGGAAAAATATTCTTCTCCTGGATTAGCTGGGTGGTTTTGGCCCCTAGTCTCTCTGGAGGGACTTCAGCTGCAGAGTTTCACCCCAGGCCTTTATGCCTGGCCTGGACTGGGTCTGGAGGGGCCCAGAGGGCACAGGAGAGCACAGAAGCTCTGCTACACACTCACTGGGGCTGGGTTTGGGTGGGTTGAGAGTTGTCCCAAGAGCACTAGGGAAGTTCTCACTCACAAAGCGGGCTTGGGCTCGCTCTGGAGGGGTGGAGGTATCCGGAGAGCGTAGTGAAAGGTCTCATTCACAGGTGGACCTGGGCTTGGTTTGGAGAGGTCCAGCAGGTGCAGGAGAGAGCAGAAGCTCTCTCACACACTCGCAGAGCCTACGGTTGGGCAGGTCTAGAGGGGTCCCCAGAGCAGGGTGGAAATTCTGTACTAATAGTGTTTAGATAAGATATCATGTCTGCATCTTATACTATGAATAACTACTGCAAAAACAACAATATGCAATGTACTAATTATTGTAACTGTCCTAACCTGTTTTGAAACTATCTCAATGCTATTTCTTTCTCAATAAAATTAATATAAAAAATAAAAACATAAAAAAAAGTTAGAAACATTGTATTCTGCATTCATACATTTGTTAATTCTAAGTAATTTTCTCATTAAGATACAAAAATAGTGTATGTTATCACTCTAAATAAAATAGCCATGCTGAATATACATAAAAGAATATTCACTACAGGGCTCCTGATAACGGCAATAAATTGGAAGGAAAATAATTGCTTACATGATTAGTGGTATATAAACAAAGAAGAGTATGATGTAACCACTCAAATGAACTAGTAAGATCTAAAAGTAATTCTGTAGAAAATGTGTCATGTGATTTTTGAAGTGAATGATATTAGCATGTACACACTGTACACTGTCACTTGTGAAAAACAACAAGTTGCCATGCATTTTTACATGCCTGGAAGATGTATAAATGATTACAAAAGGAACTGTTACGTTAGTTGTATCAGGAGAATGTGACAATGGAACAAGCATAAAAAGATAATTTTCATTGTATGACTTTTCCATTATTTTTTATTTCATGCCCTTATATTACATATGTGTACATATATCTGCCTTTCAAAAGACATCATAAGGGCTAGCCAAATAGCTCAGCAGATTAAAGTACCTGCTTAGGCAGACACAGGGACCAGAGTTTGATCCCCGGTATCCTGTGCTAACCCCCACCTTGGGGTGTGCTGAGACAGAGATTTAGACTGGGCGGGGTGGTACCCACCTGTAATCCCAACACTTGGGAGGCTGAAAACATAAGGATCACTATGAGTCCAACCTGTGTAGGGAGACCCTGTAGACCCTGCACTAAATACAGAAAACAAGCCATCATAATAAAAAGTGTACTTTATGAGTCAAAGAAAGCTAATTCAGAAGGAATATTAAATAGAAATATCTCTGTTGGTATAAGAATGTGAGCTGGATGTTGCAGTACCCCTGTATTTCTAGGACTTGAGAGGCTGAGGCAAGATGATTTCAAGTTTGAGGTCAGCCCATCCTATAAATAAGTTCAAAGCCAGCCATGCTATATAAAAAGACACTGTCTCAAAATTTTAAAAAGATTTAAAAGATTCTATGCAATAATGCCAACTGCTTCTGAGTCAAATCTGGCCTGAAGTTGTTGCTGTTTATTTACTAATTTGGAATTTTACTGATTAATAATCAGAATACTGTCTCTATGTTAAAAACAAAAACAAAAACAAAAACAAAAACAAAAACAAAAAAACACCACTAAGGGTTCAATTTAGCAACAGGAAAATATCTCTATAACACTCTCATTTCCAAACTGTCTGTCTAAAATATACCCAAAATATTCTTTAAAATAATACCATACGCACATGTGTAGTCCTGGGTTCAACACCCTGAAGTGTATAAAAGTATGGAATAAACAAAAAGCAAAAAACAGTAAAGACAGGAACTGAACATTACAATATTATCTAGTAGTACCAAGTCTCTCTTAGGTACTACACTTCTTCAGATTAATATTTCTGCTCTATGTACAAGAGGAGAGCACCATTTCTACACTGACTATAATATACTGCATCAGTGATGTCTCAGCTGGACCATCCAGTTAAGACCAGGCACCACGATTCACCCAGTAGAAGCTACTCATATTGCAGAAACTGTGACCAAGAAAATAAAATAATAAACACAGAATTCAAAATCTGGAAAACTACTTAGATATCTTCTAGCCTGAATTTACACAGTAGTTGCTTTTTAATTGAATTTCAGGAAAGTTACACAGTTGAAGGTAAAGCCAGAGCTTTTCACTTCAGTCTAGCATGATTCACTTTAAAACACACTACAAACCCAGTCTCCAGATACAACAAATACTGTTTATATATTCCCCATTGTATACACTAATGAAGACAGTACAACAAATTGCTGATAACTCACATAAACACTAATATTAGTAACATAGTAATAACTCACATGTATATTAAAAACTCAAAGCTTTTAGAAGCTACCATCTTAGGTTTCATTAAAAGTAATTGGCTCCAGGAAGAAAGAAGGCAAGTTAATAATCAAGGAGATAAGAAAAAATATAGGAAGAAGCAAAAGGAATATAGCAATCTTCCATTCAAATAATTGGTGTAATGAGAATATGAAATTACACTATAATAGAAATGCAGTTTATATTCTGACAAGACATGTAATATGGATGCAATGTGGAATGACTGGAAAGATTTTCAATGCTACCTTTACTGAGTTTTATACATAGGTACATGATTATGACAAGTGTTACCTTCAAATTTTACCTTAAATGTAGGTCAGACCAATGAGCAAATTTATTATTATCAAGTGCAAACCACAGATTAATCTGAATAAACATACTGGTAGACTCAGGTTCTGGGCTCTCATGGATATGTAACACAGGTTCTACTGGAAAAACAAGTTAGCAATGAGAGTAATGGAATATTAATAAAATGACCAGTTTGTTGTCCTAGGTTTTCCTAGCCAGGAGAATGAAGAATGGAAAAACTGAACCATGAAATCAAAAAGGCATCTGTCTTCCAGGTTTCTCTCTGCCAATGTCTTCAGAAAAATGTTTGAACTTTCCTGTTGGCTTTGTATGCAAATATCTCCAGATGCAAAGTGAACCACATCTAAGTTATTTGGTTCAACATCTGCTGGTCCAATTCCCATTATTCCTCCTAAAGGGTCGGCTTGTGACAGAAAGTTTAGTTTGCCCTCTTTCTAAGCTGTTTTGAAAGAGCTAATTTGGATTAAAGTATCTATCTGGACCACTTGTTTTCACTTTGATGGTCAATGCATTCTAATGTGGTCTGTGCAGTTCCACAAGAAACATAGAAACATTATTGAGAAGGACAGTGTTCAAGGTTTTGCCTCCCACCTCGCCTTCTAGATAATTTATTTTATATGGTTAAAAGTAAAAACTAAACATTCATTGCCTCTAAAACAGCACCACCCACACTGTACAAAATGACAACACTGACACCTTTCATACAATGTCACGAGAAGTGGAATAATGTCTACAGCAAAGGCAGTTGTCAGATACACAGTACACTTGTAAATATATGCTAAGTGAATAAACAGACAATGAAAGAACAAATAAACCAAAAAATTGTAAACTCTGGCTATGTTGCAATTAGAAAGCATAATTAAAAACACATGCCAGACTAAGACTAACATTTACCAGAACTTGTGAGATCAGGTGCATACAATTCTTCCACAAGAATGGAGGCAGAGAATCTGCACTGGAAAGTAAAAGATGGCAAAGCAAGAAATCAGAGCAGTGTATAGTTACAGGTATCGTGTGTGTGTGTGTGTGTGTGTGTGTGTGTGTCTGTGTCTGTGTGTCTGTGTGTGTCTATGCGTATATGCATACTAGAAGATAGCTACTAGCTTTGAAGTCTGTTCCCAAGTTTCCTGAAGAGTAGCACATTATTAGTCTCATATATACCTATGAAAGGTAACTGTTTGAGAACAATTTCAAAATGCAAGAGATTTCTCAGTTGAAAATTAAAATATATTTTCTAAGTGTGGTAGTAGTATGAATAACAAACTCAAAAATTTTCTTACAATTCATACCACACAAAATATTAAATGATTTCACTTTAGGAAAAAAAATGGAGGTGAGAGAATTAGATAGTAATACGATTGCTACTAGATCTGTAAATTCATTCTAGCTTCTACTGTAATCCAAGGAAGATATGAGAAAGATGACTGACTAACTGTCCTTTCCCTTAAAGAATCTCTAGCACCCATGACTAAATTGAGGATGACCAGGAAATAAGCCTGCCTAGGATGACAAGCCCCAGAGGAAATAGCTTCTTAGCCATCTTTGAGTAATTATCTAAAATTTCTAACATTAATATATTTTTAAAGAAAGTTTAAATTTGCCTTTATCATTGCTGACAGACTACACCTACAGAACTGAAAGTAATCAAGAAGAGTAACTGAAATCTACTAATCACCAAGAGTACTGATTTTAATCAGGGCCTAGGGCAACATTAGGCACTTAGGATTCAAAATGTTTAAAAGTCAGTTTTCACCTTCCGAAGTTCAAACTAATATAGACACTGAAGAGAAGTAGATGAGCCATGCTGATAAATGATATTAAAAATACCAAAGAAACAACCATGTTCATAGCAACATTATTAAAATAGCCAAAGATGAAAGCAATCCAAATGTCCATGAATAAACAGAAAACAAACAGATCTATACAATGGAATATTACTTCAGATATAAGAAAAAAGGAAATTCTGACACATGTTACAGCATTAATGAACCTCAAGTATATTATTCTATAAAACAAGGCAATGGCAATAAAACAAATACAGTATGAGTCTACTTAATTGAAATATTTATGATGTTCACATTATAGAAAGTAGTAGAAAGTAGGATGACCGCTGCCAGGAACAGGGGTTAGGTGAATTATTTTCTGTATGTGTGTAGATTGTCTTCTTTATTTTGTTTGTGCAGTACTAGAGACTCAACTCAGGGTACTCACATGCAGTTAAGCCTCAAACCGTTTTGTTCATTCTTCCTAAGAAGCTGAGTTAATTGGTCTGGGTCCAAACTTGCAATCTTCCTGCCTCGTACAGTGCTAGGATTACAGGTTTGCCAATGCACCATCTGAATTGTTGTTAACTGGATATACAGCAATGATGACAAATGTTTTAGAGCTTTCAATGATAAGAAATAGCTGGCTATGGCACGTGTGCTACAGGTGCACCACAACTAGTATAAAGTTTTGGTTTTACAAAATACAACACTAAATGATCCTCAAAAATAGTTGTGAAATTTTGTTACATGTCTCTTACCACAATTTGAAAAAATACAATTTAGCAAAGTTAGCAGTGCAGGGTGGCTTATGCCTGTATCGCCATCACTCAGGAGGCTGAAGCAGGAGGTCTGCTGTGAGTATGAGGTTATCCTGGGCTACACAGTGAGATCATGGCCACTTTAAACTACACAGTGAGACCCTACCTCAAAAAAAATTTTTAAAAAGGCAAAATTAAGCACCTCATCTGTGGTGCAGAAATAAAATAACACTACCTAGAGGAAGCAGTTAATGAAAAGGTAATTCAGAAAGTTCTACATCTTTTCTTGAAAGACAAGTAAGACTGCTAAGCAGACAGGAGGGCAAAGAAGGTATTACAATTAGAAATAATATGACAGGGCCGGGGAGATGGCTCAGTAGGATAAGTGCTTGACTGGCTAATCCAAGGATCTGAGTTCAATCCCCGGTTCCGCCAAAAAATAAAATAAAATAAAAATAAAAGTAATATGATAGATAAAAACAGACACTGTTGAGGAACACTATGCAGATCAGTTTAGCTCACAGTTCCCAGCACAGCCAATCTGGAGAATAAGACTATAAAACAGAGAGAAAGTGCTTGAATGCAGGTAATTCTCCCTGATAGATTTCACTGAGATAAAGATATAATCTCCACATGTTTACAGAAAGTAAAGGCACCAGGAAGAGACTGATGAATTCATATTCATTCATCTCCATATTGCCATTCTCTAATTCTTATAATAATCAAAGTGTAACAGCACATATCATGGGTTAGATGCCAAGCCTTGAAGTAAAAGCCTACAGAGAATAGCTTGTACCGAACCCACCAATTTCACTGATTCTGACTGCCAATTCACTAATCTCATCATGAGTACCACACTTTTTTGATGCTTGTACACACCCACGGTAAGATGCATGGTTTAGGCGACCTCCCCCCCACTAACAGAATTACAGGCGATGAACAGATATCTGAAAAAAGGACTGATTAGCCCCTTTACTATAATCACCCCTTAAACATAGTGTACTTAAAAACATTTTTATCCTAATTATGACTATTCAGGGTTCTATATGCTTTACCTATCTGTACGTTAAATTCTTTGTCCACATCTCAAAAGTAATGAGTAAATGGGGTTTTTTTCAACTTCTCTGACTTTTCACTAAATCCAGTTACTAGTGGATTAGTCCTCTTGGAGTCATCTAGGAGTTGCTGGATCCATATTTTGTGTTCCCTGATGTTTCAATTAATCTCTCACTAATTGTTAAAATCCACAGTCCTGTCCAGGAACTCTGACACTCTGATTGATTCAGTTACTAAAGCACTCATTTGGTTTTTCCCTTAATTATTAATTCTACAAATACTTATTAAGGCCAATATAAGGTAGATACTATTCTTGACATTTAGGATTATAAAAACAGTAGAGAGAAACATAATGGCTATCTCCACAAAACTTAAATATTGAACATGCCAATCAGATAACAGGTGCACATAGATATGATGGAGGAGGTGGAATGTTTCTTGGAAAGCTTCTCAGAAAAAGAAATACTAAAGCAAGAAATCAATAAAACAGAAGATAGTTTGGCAAAAGAATAGGAGAAAGCAGCAGAGACAATCAAGAGACAGCCCTAGGCCAGACAAACAAAACAAAGGCCCTTAAAACAAAGAAGCTTCCTAACTATATCATCCCTTTCTTCCCTATTAAACTTTTGTTATGTTTTTATCTTTCAAAGTCTTTTCCTGATGTCACAGATCTACCTGTTGAAATAATATACACCTTTTAACAATATGTATACCCAGTATCAAAGACAGTACTTATTCATTCATACCAGGCATGAAATTAGCATTTATTAATCAATGGAAGATAAAAATCATTCTTCCAAAATGACACATGGGCTTCACTTTTGTCCTAGTTTCTTCCTCATTGCTAACACACAATACTCAGTTCACAGTTAGTAGAAGTTTCTGTCCACACTCAGCTGGCTCGGAGGCATGGTGGTGCAGCTGAGGGGCATCACGAGGGTAAGAGCTCAAGGCATAGCAGGCGGGAAGTAATGAGGAAATGAGGAAGGAAAATGTATACTCTTTCAGGTCATGCTCCCCAGTGACTCACCTCTTCCTAGAGGCTTCACCTCCCAACATCACACCCAGCTATAACCGCATCAGTGGACTAATCCAGCAGCACATAGCTACGATCCAGTCATCTCTCAGAAACCCCACCTATAAGCACATGTAGCTTTGGGAAACATCTGCATAGAAACCATTGCAATATTGCAAACATGCATATACCTAACATTGCCCCTGACGTCAGGATTAGACTATATATGGTGTATCTTTCTCTCCACAGTCCCTAATGCAGAATAAGCAATGATAAATATTTGTAGAACAATAACTAACAATGTAGGACCAAGTATAGCTACTGAAGAAAGATATTTTTATCTTCTACTGCTGACAATACAAGCATTTCACAGAAGTATTGTACAAAATCCACAGGTCTTTAGATGTCAATTATATTACTATTGAACATAATGTCTTCTAAGAATTATCTCTCTATGTGATATTTTGTTTTTGTATTCAATTTCCTTAGTGATGTTATTTCTGTGCATCTTGTATATTTTAAGCATAAGTTCCAACACTGAGCTATACTGTTAGCTCCTAATGACGTTAATTTTCAGCACTTCCAGATGATTATACTATGATAAAATTCTGAACTGAAATACTAGTGCAGAGAATAAATTACTTTTAGAATGTAAAACGGTATTTAACTAATGAACAATACAATCTAAAAATATTATATAGCAGCTTATCTATCTAAAATTCATATAAATTAGAAAAAGTGTAATGTAAGTTTATATAATGTTCCTATTATCATTATTATAATCAGGCCTCAGGCTGCCATCACAGAATTTATTATGTAATTTGTTATTTAAAACTAGGCAGAAGAGTCCATCTGGATCATTCCATTTTACAGATCCGAGAAAATGAAATTAAAAAAGTGTAAAGAAGACTTTAATAAAAGGAAAAAATGGTAAATGGTTTTTAAAAAATGGTATTTGTCACATACCAGTACCTGTAGGAAAGGCAGCCCAAGGAATAGCAGGAGATGTTTGGGTCTCACCATTTCCACCATCAAAAGTCTCTGCAGCCTAGAAGCAAAGGCAAGATTATTTTAAAAGGACTAAAAGCTAAAAATTCTACTTAAGTACTTGAGCACTGAAATTCTCCAGCATCTGCTGGAGTATACTACATCTGGTCAACGTCTCCCTGCAGAATCCACTGCCTTTCAGCGTTCACAAACACTGCCTGCCACTACCTAGCTCTCAGTGCCTTCACCTTGTGATCTCCAGGTAAGTTGTCTTCCTTATTCAAATGAAGCATTTCTGTCAAAGAAATTTTTGTTTCATATGTTTTAATAATTTTTCATTTGGGAACTTTATGTTTAACCACCCTAATGTAACTCACCTTTAAGTATCTATATAATTTTTTTTTCTAAAATACAGACTAAATCTGCTATCATAATGCTTAGAGATTAATCTGAAAAACAGGATTCATCTATATTCTTAAATAATATGCTAGCTGGACTAACTAGTATTAAATACTTAAAAGAATTCCTGAAGCTGACACATTCAAGAAACAAGGTCTCCTGTTTTAAGGCAATTACTAAGTGCTGAATTTGTGGGTAACATTATAGAATTTTCTGTCTTGAAGATGACTAGGTGACAGAAAAATGATCACTGAAAATTACAGCTATAATGCCCGTTTGGGTTCTGTATTAATTTGACAACCAAAAGTAAAATGGGGCAATCAGCTACTCTGCAACACAAGACATTAGCTACACGCTATATTCTGAAAAATGTCCCTATTTTATATAGCTAACTATAGGAAGCTTCTTCATCTTTAAGGAAGGATATGAAAAGAGAGAAACAACAAACCACAATTAAACTGCATCACCTCTGTTAACACCAAGTGGAACAGGTGCCCTGAACATAGTATCAAGCAGACTTTTAAGGAGCACCATTTGTTCTGTTTTTCTTACAGATATATAAAACATCAAACATGGTTTAAATAAAGAAAGTTATTCTAGATTCTAAACTATAAATAATGAATAGTTTCTAAACATTGAAGTGGGGCCAGCCAGATAGCTCAGATAGCCAGTGGATTAAACCGCCTGCTTTAAAAAAGGAAAAAAATAGCATCTGCTTATGCAGATGCACGGATCAGGGTTCAATCCCCAGCGTGCCCTGCTGGCCCTATCGCTGGGGTGCGCTGAGATGGCGAATGAGACTGGGCATGGTGGCCCACACATGTAATCCCAGTGCTTGGCAAGCTGAAAACAGGAGGATCACTATGAGTCCGATCTGCATAGTTAGAACATGTAGACCCCATACTAAATACATTTTTAAAAAAGGAAGTGAGGTGACAATCTCCAACATCATCAAAAATGAAAGAATTTTATTTAAATTTTAAATGTTACATACAATGATGTAAGTAAAATTCAGCTTTCTCATAAATATTAAACAAAATGATAAAAAACATTCCAACATACCAAAGAAAAAAGTTTTAGGTGAAACCCAAAAAAGGGTGCATCTATATTCTAAAGATATCCATTTTATCAGATGTAAATGTTTTATATCTGCTATTAAATGATCCTAGCCTTAAAAAAGCTCACACCATTCATTCATAAAACTCAGAGCACTGCATATAATAAAATATATCTTATTTTTTCTATTAATGTTATCAAGTAGACATCCTAATTTTTACAACTGTAATACAATGCAAATAAAGGTCTTAGTTATAAAAGAAAAGAAAAATAAATCACACAGCTCACTTGACTGTCATCCTAGGCCTTGAGGTCAGGCATCCTGACTCTTCAAGAGATTTTTCCAGCAGGGCTACAATGGCTCCATAAAAAAGTGGGATATAAAATAGTCCAGTAAAATAAATACACACTGAAAAGGATTAAGGTAAAGACACTGCTTCTTGAGTTAACAATTTCCACTTACAAAATATCCTACTTAAACCTGAGAGGACAGTCTCACAGCACAGAAACATACAAATCAATGTTATCGGTCTCCAGAGGTTTTGTACTTCCTATACTAAGCCAACTCTCAACAGGTGTCCACATGTAAACATGTGACAGGCAGGGTCTCTAACAATCATCCCTCATTTCAGAAGCATTTCCTAACAGACATTTTATAGCAAAATGGCATGCTGACAATATTTAATTCTCTTCTTTAGTGCCTCCAAACATAGCATTTAATTATATATATTTAAACCATCCCTGTGGGCAAGACCAAATCTTCAATAATAAATCAGTTCTAACTTTCAGAAGGAGGATACTTCTAATTTTCTTTGATCTGATGTTTTTTATTCCAGTTACAATGTGATCAAGATTATGAATGTCAGTACAAGATAACGTATTTTTTAAAACAGTTGAGTTCATTATAGCTCCACAAAGTTAAAATAAACTCATATAAATAATAATGCATACCTCAAAACCACCAAAATCATCATCGTCCATTCTTCAAGTGGCACCTGAAAAATATCAAGACATTGAAACAAGCCCACACACAGTCATGCATGTCAAAATATTTTTCCAACTCAAATGTATACACATTTTGATTTGCAAATAAAATCTATTTTATTCGATGCAAAAGCTTGATCTATGCACTTTTAACACAAGAAAGACCTAACTGACTTTTATTTGCTGGCAAAATTAGTGATTTTTGTAACTTTTTAGTAACCATGTTTTTTGCCATTTTGTATTGAGATGCCAGGAGTGGAAAAATATTCTTTTACATTTTAATTTGCTTTTCCCAAATTGTAGCTAGGACTCAATTCAATAATGCTTCCTGCTTTTTGCATCTACTCCTCAGTTGTCTGGCAACATCAGCACAAACTCCAGCTAAGAACAGGACTGTGGTGAATTTTTGGAAATCTGTCTCCTACCACAAAGGTTCTTCCCTCAGTTTCATGGCCAGGGCTGATTTAGATTTTCAAAATTGATCAGCATTTTTGAGTTGTGGCCACAACTTTTGGAGCATTTTGATATGTGTATTTTTAGCTGAAAGTGCTTTGCACTATTGGAAAAATGTGGAGCAAGTTACCAAGCTGATCAAGATAAATCAAGTCATCTATCCAGAACAGACTAGGGATGAGAAAAACACAAGTTAATATAAAGAATTCCTCACTTCTTTGCCCTTAAAGTGTGTAAGGGAAAAGCAATAGTGTAACATGTTTTATGTTGCCCTAAATGTATGTTATAAAAATAGAAAGATAGAATCATTAGTATCTGGGCTCCAGAAATAAAGCAGCAGCTTTATCTAACACCACAAAGGAACTGAAACACCTAAAAGGTAAAATATGTATTAAGTGGTACATATTAAAATAAAAAATAAATTCTTAAATAGTTTCTCAACCTAGGACGTAGAATCTATAATTGTGAATCAGTAGCTACAAGTGATATTCTGGTCAATAATAACCAGTTTTCTTTTCTCTTTCAAAATGAACATATCCAGAAAAAATTACAGTTTCTTTTGCTCAGTAATAGAAGATGAAGTTGATTTTTACAGAAAAACAATATGACTCCACTTCTCCAAAAACCAGCTTCAGAAATTAAACCTTTCGTCAAGTACTAACCCTAAAGAAATTTTCTAAGATCATTTGTTTTAAGTTGCCATCTGTATCTGTGCTTTCCTTCTCACTGAAAATAATACCAATGCCTCCGAAAGGAACACAAAAAAGAAAAAAAAAGTTTAAGAGTTAACAGTAAAAAAAAAACAAAAAAAACACTACTCCCAGGGAGTTTTTTAACAGGCCAAGCAAATTTATTTCCATAGAAACTCAGTAGAAAATGACACTAAAGGAAATATATGAAAACAGAATAAAGTATAAAAAGGACATTAAATTAACCAGAATAAGATAACTGTATTATTTCCATTCCCTGTAACTTAACAGTTTGAAGAAAAAATAAATTTAAATGTATTTCTCCAAACATTAAACATAAATAAATCATCCACATACATACAGTACTTACAAAATATAAACCAGACTTTCAAAAACTTTTGATGTTGGCTGATTTGAAATGGATTTCACATTAAGTTTGTATTGCAAGTGAGCAGAATCTGTGTATGATTACATTTTCATGAAGAAATTATGAAAGAAGAATGATATGGATACCAAGAATTAACCAAGTTAAACTATAAACACCAAGTTACTCTTTTCGCCATGTAACCCACAAATCTCAAGAGTCAATTAAAAAAGTATTTTTAGCATCTACAAATGCCATAGTCAAATAATATGATTTCAAAAGAATGGGACTTTTAGGATAATGCCTTAAAATTTCGTAAGTTACAAACCAATAGGTTAGCCATAAGGTGCCAGAAAATCTGAAAACAAAAACAAATGCCATGTTTAACAATCAGTTCAGCTTGTCTGCCTGTGGTAAGGAATCCAGCATCATCAATTTCCTAAGCACTGACTGAGCTCTCTGAAAGAATGTATTAGTGGCCACTGATGTTTTCTATATCCCAGAAAGTAGTACATACTAAAATTCAGATGACAGATTTATTCTTATTTTCAAAGAAACATTAATATAACTCATAGAAAACAAATATATGTCTTGAGTTTTAGTATTACAGAAATAAATATTTTAGAGCAATAATCTTTCTCCAATTAATTTCAAATCCTTCAATTGATTTTGTGTCCTTTAAAAAGTAAAAAAATCAACATCATTGCTTTTAAAAATTCTTTTGTTAGGATATGAAAACAAAATAGTTCTTAAAAGGAAATATTGGCATCTACAAATGCCATAGCCAAATAATATGGTTTCAAAAAAATGGGATTTTAAGGATACATATGGACTTCTTTATGACTTTAGCTACTAAACTATATATTAAACGTTATCTAAAGTACAAGCCTTTAAAACGTTTTATAATACTGTGGAACTTAACATTATTACCAACTGAACTACAAATACCATAATAACATACCAAAACCAAGTATACCTGGTAGAACCGTGAGCCTGACCATACAACTGACAGATTATACAATGCATCCTTATAAACTTGTAATGTATTATTTGATATCATGTCACTAGAGACATATGCTCTGTTATGATTAGAGAATTACATTGAAAATTTTCATATCTAGATTTAACAACTCTCAGATTTAATTTCATTTGTTGCTTAATTCTCAATTTTGCTATTTTCAGTATTTAATGTATTCCTAAAATTCTAAAAATATCTGACAAAAAGAAAAATACCAGAAAGCAAAACATACACAAGAACGATCAAATTCTAATTGAAAAACTCTACATAAAACATCATGCAAAGTTTTCAAAACATTAAGAATCTAATATGGAGAGTATGAAGGGTAAGAAGAGCACGCAAATTCAAATACCATGAGACACAAAAAGCCTTAACAGACATTTTTTCAATGTCATAGGAGAAAAATCCAGAGGAAGCTTTATGAAACACTTCAGATAAGAAACATCTGGGGGCGGGAAGATGGCTCAGTGGAATAAGTGCTTCCCTGGCAAGCGCAAGGGCCTGAGTTCAATCCCCGGTTCGGCCAAAAAAGAAAAAAAAAAAAAAAAAAAAAAAAAAGAAAGAAAGAAACAAAGAAAGAAAGATCTCAGATTACAATGGGCCTGACAGAATACGTTGAGTGAATTAAGAAAGTGTACTTCATGGAGGCTTCACCGAAGAGTCTTTCTGTAAGTCTTGTTTCCTTCTGCATAAAACAAGGTTAAACAGCATATGAAATGAGAAAACTGCAACAAATGTGAAAGTAAATAAAAGAAGATGACAAACTACCAGCGGAAAAAAGGAAGCTCCTTCACTTTATAGCACAGAATCCACAAAAGACTCAACAGTGGGCAGCTCCCAAGTAAGCAAGGATAAATGAGACAGAATATGAGTCACAGGTCTATTCCTGTACTCCTCCACAATCTGTATAACTGGACAACTGGCAGCTCCTCACCCAAGCACAGCAAGGTTATGCCTGGGAAAATACCAATGTTCACAGATCTACTAAGTCAAAGTTCTTTGAAATGGTGAGACCAGTACTCCCAGTCTTCTTTCTCCACTCAGCCACCAATACATCAGCAACTAGGTTTAAGTCTCTGAGAAGAAAGATGGCAATATTGTACTTCTCTGATGAATCCATTCAATAAATGAAGGACTTCAGCAGAGTTCCCACAAAAAAAAAAAAAAAAAAAAAAAAAAATCCAACAGAATGGACTATGAGGACAGGCTGCCTAAACTCAATTCTAGATCTCTTACTGCATTACACTGAGCACTGAAAACAGTTTGATTTGGTTTCCTCATACATAAAACAGGGGTGAAGATAACTTTCTCCTAAAATCATTATGAAGAGTAAATAAAATTGATGAAATACTTGCAGCAGTATCTAATGAGTTCTTAGCCCTCTATAGATGTTTGCTACTTTTATTATTAGTGTCAAACTCTTAACAGAAGAATAGGCTACCAAGGACAACCAAAATTACAAAGAAAATTTTTGAAAACAGACACTAAATAAACATAAAGAAATAAGATATGTAACAGAAACCAATTAAGAATAAAAATCCACCCCCCAAAACTGTAATAATCTCTTTAGTGAGTGAAGAGAAGGAAGTACATCAATGAAGTAAGGATAAATGTATGAAAATTTGAAGGGAACATGAGAGGCAAGATGGAGAAAACAATAAAGTCTTAGAAATAAAAATAATAACTGAAAAAAATGAAACAATGCGAAGTGGAAATCAAAGTTAATGAAAATTCCCTTAAAAAGAAACGTTTAAAAGAAAAATTTAAAAATGACAGTAAAATATTGAAAAAATAAGGGGCTACGGAGATAGCTTGGTGGTCTAAGCACTGGCCTGGCAAGCACAAGGACCTAAGTTCGATCTCCCACATGCTGTGGCCAGAACCCACGCCACCAAAACCAGGCACGGGAACACACGCCTATAATCATAGCACTGGGAAGACTGAGACAGTAGGATCACTATGAGTCTCAACTGTTTAGTGAGACCCTGTATCAAATCAAAAAAAGAATGAAAGAAGGAAAGAAGGAAGGAAGGAAGGAAGGAAGGAAGGAAGGAAGGAAGGAAGGATTAGGAAGTAAGAAATAAGATATTCAACTAAAGTGAAAAAGAAAGGAAATTTTTCTCAAAACAATGAGGGCAAACTGAACTCTCAAGACATCTTTCTAGCAGAAATAAGACAGCAACTACTCTTGATTAAGACAAATCAAAAAGATCCTGAGGAATAGATTCAATCAAATGAAATTAATAAGATTATCTTTACCATTATCAGTATAGGGGCCTGCCCCTCAGCTCAGTTGTTTAAGTGGCTGCTTCAAAAAGCAGTCAGCTTCACGTTGCTGTGGTTGATTCCCACAACTCCAGCCAGCCAAACATGCCCTGAAGGCATTCTGAGCCAGCCAAACAAAAAAATAAAAAAAAAATTAAAAAAAAATCCTTCTGCCATTTTGGGGGCCTGCCCCTTAGCTCAGTTCTTTAAGTGGCTGCTTCAACAAAGTAGTCAGGCTCAGGTTGCTGTGGTTCGATCAGTACAATTCTAAACAATCAGAAGTGGAGAAATAAAGTTGAAAAGCTGATTAGAGAAGTAATCAAAAGTAAACATACACACTTCCCAACTCTGAATGGCATTTATATAATCACAACAGTGTAAACAGGAGAAACTTAACTCCACCAAATTATCACCACGATGAGACTCTGAGAGAAAGATGAGAGATGAGGATGGAATAAAGAGTTATTAAGGGAAGGTCAATTCTACATAATCCTGCCTGAGATGCTTCACTCCTTCACTCCTTCCTCACCCTTTATTTTATATATTTGAAAATTTTATTGATAAACAGCAATGAGACAGTTTCAAATCAAATCGGAGGTACAGTTTCAACAAATAACACACTGCATATATTCTTAGTGGTTAATTGCTGTACAAGATGCGGACTTAAGATCCCATTTACAAACACCATTAGAACAAATCATTCTATTCATTAAGAGAATGCAACTATATATCTATCCTAACCACTTTGAATACACAGATACAAAATGGACATTCATCGGTATACCCTATTTTTTCTAAGTTCCGTTATTGAATATTATAGGTGTGTAAACTCAGCAAAATATTCTAAAAGAGTCCAGTAGCCCATAATAGCATTGGGTCTTCTGTTTAACTGGCAATGTCAGAAATTAGTGACCTGAATCTCCCACAGCTCAACATAACAGCATGGCTTTCCTTCCTAAATTTCGTCTTCATACTTTTCTACTGGATAGTTAAGCCCAAGGTAAAGCAGGACCTGTGCAACAAGAGTTGTAGCTTTTTGGTCTGAGAAGGTCAGTGAAATCCCCTCAGGATTTATCTTGAGATCCTGTACCTCAGATTGTAGAACCTCTGTCAGTGCAGCCATGTGGATGAGTCACGGCCATTGCTTGGCCAATGTGCTCTCTGTGAAAGCCTGAGAGAGTGTCTTCTCCCCATGTGACTCTCCTTAGGCACACTCTACGTCATCGATCACTTTCCTCTTTGGCCCCATAATCTTCTTGATCAGAAAATATGGGACACTACCGAGGTACATGACATTACAGTACAAGTTCTCATATGTCCTGAGTCTTAATTGACCTTAGAAGGTTAGGGCCAAAATGTTGGCTTTCCTTGTAGCCCTCCTTTTTCTCTAATTTTGGTCTGCACCTTCCTCACCCTTGTTCAGATGCTGTAAACATAAAAGAGATAAGAGGAAAACAAAACTAATTACAAAGAAGAATCCCATGACTTCTTGAGTCAACAACTAGGACATTCATCATGTTTGCCATGGAAACCAAGAAGGTATTTAAGCAGAGATGAAACAAAGAATGAGGCCAGTTGTGTTTCTGATCTGTATGGATTGGGAAATTGTATTTGGATGCCAGACATTTAAGATCCATAACCTGGAAAGGGTCTGTTGGCCGGCTTTATAAATAAACTCTTTTTTTCAACTGTAAGTCTGATGAAATAAACTTGCCATTTTAAACCAACAGTCTCATAATCATAGCAATACTTCACCATGTGATCCTGTTCTAGAAGCAAGAGAGACATATTTTTTGACTCTCCATGGCAAATATAAATTAGAGGAAACAAAAGTGAAAGTACATATTCTTGAAGTTAAAAATAAATACTATTACAATAGAGATATTTAAGAGAATCTAATCATGTAAAATAAAAATATCAGACTTATCTGCTGGAGGAAATAGTTTGCCTAGGTTTCATAAAAATTTCAAGGTAGTATAAGAACAATTTGTTAATTGTTGCTTACTTCCAAACACCTTAAACTGAACAATTACTAAAACATAGTAAGGGCTCAAAGAATATTTTGTATCAATGATTTTGGAGTACATGATTTAATGAAAGCAAATGAACTGATCATAGTTTCTACTTACTTGCCTAATAAAAACAAACTGGAGATCAGACAGGAGATCACATTGCTATCATTGGAAGAATTATATCCATATTAGAGCAGGAGATTTTCTCTATCTTAAAAGAAATTTCAATGTACATTTTATTCTCTTCAAGTAGCCAATCATTATTGGAGTTGGTAATTTTTAAAACTTTCTATGTAATCAAATTAAAGAACAGCAAAATATTACTATAACTTTACAAAGGGCAGGTATAAATCATTACTTTAGAAACAAGCAATTCAAAAAATAACCAGATAGAAAAGCATCTCTATCATTAATAATTCTAGTAACAAAAATTTTCTTTCTCATCTGTATTATCAAATAAATGTTTTGTCTTTATCAATCTTCTTTCAAAATATTACATGTCCCAAGAAATAACAACAACAACAAAAATGCAAAGCATTTACCCTTCAAACTCATCTACTTTTCACCCCTTTTCACCTCTTACAACCACCAACTACTTAAGAGCATTCTTTATCCAGGTTGATGACTCTCTCATCCTATCTCTTTATCCTGTCCTTCAAAGAGGAGATATACTCATAATTTAATGGTCTACACCAAAAATTTTACTTCTATCAGGCAAAAATTTCATCTCTTGATCAGCTCTGGGGGAAGAAATGTCTTCATTTAAAAGAGCACATAGGCTTTCTCTCAATAGAAGAAAACAAGACTAAATTAGTGTTTCTGCTCCTTTCTTAATCCACTTTACTTCTTTTCAAGAAAAGTATAACATTTGTGACTGCATGCATATATTTAATTTAGAAGAGCACTTGTGAGGAATTCTCATGTCAACCTTAGGTCCAAGTCACATTTATATTAAAAATTTAACAAAAGAGCCATTGCTCTGCCTCCTATATGATGCCTTGGTTCACTTTCTCAATTAATTCAGAATCCAGACTGGTTAGAAAGTAACTGCACCACCAGAACCACTAACATCCAATTACCTGTCTTCTGCTGAGAACTACCAGAGAAAAATTACATAAAATCCTCATCTCCCAACCTCATTGGATTCAGTCCTACCCCTCATATCTCTAGTTAATGCTATTTTTCTCATTCTCTAGAGAAACCACTTCCAACATTTCTAACTTTCCTCACACTCTCAGCCTTTCTTTTTCATTTAGCAATCAAAGCTAAGTGCACAAGTCTCCTTTTACAAGGGGAAAATATAAGGCATTTTGAGACATTCTGTCACACTTGCAACCAAAACTAAAATTACTGGAATTTATACACAGCAGTATCACTTGACTGGGTTCAGAAAAAAAAATCTTTCTACCTACATTGCATTAAGCCCCACCAATATCCTCTCAGAAACCTGGCTAACAATTGTTCCCTCTGAGCATTCAATTTCCTTTTCTAATTTGACTCTTTCCCACCAACAATGAAACATGTTCCAGGTCCTTCAGCAAGACCTTGCTCAGCTACATATTACTTTCCAATAACAGCCCACTTCTCTTCACAGTTCAACTTCCTAGACATTCTACTCTTTTATCCACGTCTATTATCAAATTACCTCCTTTCTCCAAAACAAACAAAACAACACAAAAAAATCAATTCACTTTCTTATCTGAACACTCCACCAACAAATCATTAAATCCTATCTCCTACTCTAGAACCCATCTGTTCCTTCGTGAGGGTCAAAGTAGAAGCCACAATTGCTTTTGAACTGGCTCACACTCTAGCCTCTGGCATGGTAAGCTTTCACACTTGCTCCTTTCTAGTTTATCTCCATTCCACTACCCAAGTAATATTTCCAAATACTTTTTCCCCCAAATAACGTCTATATTTAAAACTTTTCATCAGTTTTATATATAAACTTTATTAACTAGTTGTTTCTATCCTCATCTCCAGCATAGCCATAACCTATTGGTGTTTTCACCACATATATGACTGTGGCCATATCCTTACATCTCTCTGTACCATGTCCTCATGTGTAAAATAACAGGCTAACTCAGTATTTCCAAGTACTGCTACCTGAGATCCTCTAAATACTTTACTGTATTACTAAAATCCAGTTGGTTTCATCACACACTACCTTCTCTCCTGAATCTGTTGCTTGCAGTCAACAGTGGTATCCTTAGCAATCAGGATGTAGAAGCCCATGACACCTTTTATGCTTACTTCACAAAACAACAGTAATTCTCTACCAGTGACCATCCTTGTGATTCATATCTCTATCACTATTTCTTAAAAATCATAAGAATTTACTCTTACCATTCTTCCCTCCAATTCAGTCATCAAACTGAATTAATACTTCCAGTAAAATTATGTTTTAGAGCCTAAGAAAATGTCATCATGTCAATCTCAGCTTCAAATCTTTTAAAACAAAACTGTCTAATTTATATCTCTAATAGGATATGAGCTTTGGTATTTTATGGGCAAGGAAATAAGCATGCAGATAAAATTGTGTACAACATAGCACTAATAATTTAAGTAAAAATATATCTCAGTAAAAATCCAGTTAAAACACAACATCAAAGTATAAGACCATACTTTCTATAAGACAAAAATATTACAATCACAATAAGATTAGTGTTAACAACATAAAATTGAAGGCATAACAATAAATTACCTTCTTCCTATATGTACCTGGACTTATATGCCTTGCTTTATTTTTATCATTTCATTTTAAATAAATGAAATGTCATCTGTTCTAGATCTACTACCAAAAGAACTACTATCTGTTTGTGAGCTATTTTTAAAGCAAATTCTATGGTATATAAATTGGAAGAAACTAAGGTTTTTTCCGTTTATTATGTTTCTAATATTATGGTAATATCATACATTATTTTAGCTGTAGCATATTAACTTATTCAGCTATTTTCCTTTCAATAGATAGTCAAGTCCTTTGTTGGGGAGAATACAATTGCCATGAACATTTTCCAACGCATCTACTCTTACATAGACACAGAATTTTTCATGGACATCTGTCTACAGAAAACCAGTAGGATATAAGGTTTACCTGTATTTATTTTAAATAATTATCACACAAATTTTACTTGTGGAAGCAGTACATAAGGGCCCTGTGAACCCTCATGGTTTCCACCACATGGGTTAAAAAAATGTCATTTCATTACCTTAATTTGATTTTGCTGATCATTAGTAAAGTTGAAATTTCTCCATATGATTATTAATATGGTATTCCTGTTTTGTGACATGCCTATTAATACCTTTATTTTTCTACTATATTTTTACCTTTCAAACAGAATTCAAAATATTTTTGACATTAATCATTTGGTAACTGTAAATTGCAAACATCTTCTATGATATAGTATTTCTGCTTAAGGTAGCTTGTAATTATAATTAATCTATTATAGTAATAGTTTACCAGTATTTTAGTCTTATTTTAAAAATCTCTTGCCACAGGTTTAAAATATACACAGCTGTATTTTCTACAAAGTTAAAATTTTATTTTTGACACTTAAATATTTATACCATTTACAGTTTAATATTTATGGTAGAACCACAAATTTAAATTTGTGATTTGTTTTTACTATATGGGTCATTTTTTCCCAAATTTACTTTACTATAAAGCAACTTTTATCCTCACAAACCTGATATGTCATCTTTATCACAAAACCAATATACACAGCTATAGAATCATTTCAACAGAAATGATATCTATATGATACTAATTATCCTGTCCATAAATATCACCAAGATAGACCATAGTTAATCCTTTACTATAATACCAATTAATGAAATTTTATAATTTTTCCTCAAAAAGTCTTATATACATTAGGTTTGTTCCTAGATTCTGATAGTATGTGCTACTATTTTAAAATTCTCAGAGGAGGGACAAGATGGCCGAATGGTAAGAAGCAGAGAAAGAAACTCCTGAATACTGCTGTTCAGACCCTGAAATACAGCAACATGGGGAAGACAAGAATAGAAGGGAGTCCTATGGACTCATAAAGGAACCATGTAATGAACTGCAACCCACAGAGACAGTAAAGAGAGAAACTTCAAAGAAGAAGGATTACCTAATGGCACTTTCTCCTCCAGAAGGGAAACACCATGCCAGAAAAGTGGTCCATACCTGCTAATACACAGCTTATACTGACAACCACGATGGCCTCCAAGGAGAGACGCAGTGGTAGAGAGGAGCAAGAGACAAGAAACACTGCACTAGCTGCCATGAAGAACTATAGTAGCCGAACTTGCCAAGGGTTCAGGCATCCGGCCCCAAAAAGTAAATGGTGGGAGCCATCTTAGAAAGGGGACAGTTGACCTCAGAACTTAGCACAGCTCTGAGCTGGGCTCAAGCTTGTGGAAGGTACATTAATGGCTGCAGACAGTCAGAGGATGTAATCTCACTGAGATTATTCATTATGCCCTAAAAAGCTACCACTGGTATTTTGGGATAAATCAGCACAGATTGGGATGCTTTCTCTATACACTGTTTGCCAGTAACCAAACACAAAAAAACAGTAAAGGGACTTTTATTTCATTTATTTATTTATAAAGTGAAGTTCTTTTATTTATTTTAATATTTTGTATTTTAGTATAGGGTCTACAGGGTCTCACTACACAGATCGGGCTCATAGTGAGTCTCCTGTTTTCAGTCTCCCAAACACTGAGATTGCAGGTACAGGCCATCAGCCCAGTCTCCACTTCCAGGGCAGGAGGCATCATTACATGCCAGGGATTGAACACAGTCCCTGCATGTGTCCTAGCAGGCACTTTAATCTGCTGAGCTATCTGTCTGGCCCTAGGGACTTTTTTATTTTATAGTTACGTTTTTGTTACAATATTTTCTTTTCATTTGATTTTCCTTCCTTCCTTCTTTTTTTTTTTTTTTTTTTTTTTTGTGCAAGGTCTCACTACACAGCTCAGACTCCTAGTGATCTTCCTGTTTTCTGCCTCTCTAGTGCTGGGATTACAAACATGTACCACCAGGCCCGGGGGTGGGGGCCTGCGCGGCATGCGGTGCCCCTGTGCTTAACCAAAACAAGCACTTATTCCGCTGAGCTATCTCGCTGGCCTTTATTTCATTTTATTTTGATTACTTTCACATTCACTATTTGAATTTGTATTTATGAGTGTGAACCTTTTGTCTAGCCCTTCTGTGGTTCTGTTTCTATTTTGTATTCTTTATGCAAGCTCTTTCTTCTCTGTTTCCCTCCAGTCTTCTACACAAGTTTCCTAATATTAGTGTGATCCCCTTTCATCCTCCAGCCATACATCTAATCTCTTCCACGTCCCTAATTTCTCCCTAACCTATTTTAAATTTTAACAACTGAGGGAAAAACTGATATATTAAGAACTTCTATGCTGTGCACAATTTTCTGGTTTGTTTAAGATTTTGTGATATAACTACAAATCTAGTTTATATGGTTAAGGATGGCAAATTAATGATTACTTCAGTTTCTCTTTTTCTAGGATATGTTTTATGTTATTAGTACCACTACAGCCAAACATGACATAATTGTTCTAAACAGTTTTTCTCCTTGCTATTTCAAGACTGACACTGACTAGGGTTCACAGAAAATATTGTGGTACAGTGATAATGAAACAAGAGCTGGGCCAAACAGGCCCCAACAAATTGAAGAGGTAAGATTTTACAGAAGAATCAAAAATCAAAATCCAAAATCCAGGTATGCCTTCAAAAAAAAACTAGAAGTAGTAGTCATTTCCCAAGGGTTCTCCATACTAGCAATAAAACAACCTACTTTGGGCAATTTATAAACATCACCACAGGAAATAGAAAGAAAGAAAGAAAGAAAGAAAGAAAGAAAGAAAGAAAGAAAGAAAGAAAGAAAGAAAGAAAGACAGAGACAGACAGAGACAGACAGAGACAGAGAGACAGACAGACAGACAGACACAGACAGAGACAAAAAAAGTGAGACACTTAAAGAAGATTAACTTCAAATATAACCACAGGCAAACCCAGGGGAAAATAAGGTAGGACAATTTGAAAACCACCCACTTAGAATGTCTGAAGTGGTAGCAACAAAGCAACAGATTGAAGTACTAGAAAAAAAAAATCAAATCAGAAATAGTATCTCAGATAATTGCAGTGACTATATCAACAATGAAAACCATGCTGAGTGATGCTAGAAAAGATACAAACAAAAGATACAGAAGGTTGACAAAATAATACAAGCCATGAATATTCAGCCTAAGAAAGAAATATAGGGGCCAGGGCCTGGGGAGATGGCTCAGTAGAATAAATGCTTCCCTGGCAAAGGCATGAGTTCAATCCCTAGTTCTGCCAAAAGAGAGAGAGAGAGAGAGAGAGAGAGAGAGAGAGAGAGAGAGAGAGAGAGAGAGAAAATATGCAATACACAAGGCAGATTCAGACAGGTATCCAGAAGATAAAAATTTAATTTAAATTATTCACAGAATCTGATTAAGCCAGTGTGAGGACAGGATCCAAGATATAGAAGACAGTCTTACCATTGCTGTTCATGAAAATAAAGAATTCTTAAAAATAGAAAGAAACTATGAGAAATCAATATAGCAGCTGTTAAATGATGCCAATAACAACAAGATTTACTGGAGTAAGGCTGGTGAGATAGCTCAGCAGTCTAAAGAGCCTGCTTAGGCAAGTTTAGGCAAACACAGGGGACTGTGGTTTGATCCCCAGGACAACATGCTATGCAAGCCCCACCCCCAGGAGAGGCTGAGCCAGCCAAGAAAGAAAGAAAAAAAAAAAGATTTATTGGAGTAAATGAAAAAGCAAGACATAGCAAAAGATAACAAAACAAAACTATTCACAGATGTCACAGCAGAATACTTGCCAAGTAGAGAAAAAGAATTTGACATACAGTTGAGAAGCATATAGAACTCTGATCAGCCACAATCAAAACAATCTACATCCAAGCACATCATAGATAAGAGCCCAGAAATTCAACACAAAAATAGAATACTAAAAACTGTTGGGGAAAAAGAAACAAATTGCTTGAAAAGAAAAGCCTATCAAATCATACCTCATTTCTCAGCACAAACCCTCAAGTTAAGGACACCTTGGAGTAAAGTATTTCAAGCTCTAAAGGTAAACAACCTTCAACCCAGATTGAAGTACACCATAAAACTATCTTTTTCAAAGCTGATGGAGAAATCAAGATACTTCAATGACAACAGCTGAGAAAATTTAGGACCACCAAATCAGCATTCCAAAATATTTTGAAAGACACTGAAGAAAGAGATAACAAGGACTACAACTCCATAAAGCGCAACAGAAGAAATCCAAAGTCACTGTAAACAATTACACAGAGGGAGAAAAAAAGGGAGAAGAGCAGGAGCCAACAAGAGGAACACAACATGACAAAGATAGGTCAATACATATCAGTTGTAGCCATCAATGTCAGTGGCCTCAATTCACCAATTAAAAGAGAGACTGGTAGAGTGGATCAAAAAGAATAAATCAACACTATGCTACATACAAAAAGCACATTAAAGAGGCTGGGGAGATGGCTCAGTAAAATAAGCACTTCCCCTGGCAAGCACAAGCATCTGAGTTCAATCCCCAGTTCCGCAGGAAAAAAAAAAAGAACAAAAGAAATACATTAAAAAAATATTAAAAACAAATATATAGACTGAAATAGGATGGAAAACTACTCCATGGAACAGGAGCTCTGAAAAAAGCAGGGATAGCTATTGAGAAAGTAAATTTCAAGCCAAGATTGATCAAAAGAGACAAAAATGGTCACTACATCCTTGTAAAGGGAACAATCCAGGAGGAAGAGATAACAATCATAAATACACATGCAACAAGTACCAGAGCACCCAACCATATAACAAAACATTAACAGGCATAAAACACATAAGCATTAATACAACTCTATTGGGAGATTTCAATAAGCCACTACTGGGTCAGTGACATACCCCAGCAGACTAAGCTCCTGCTTAGGTTAGCACAGGGACCAGGTTCAATCTCCAGCACCACTTGTCCCACCAGCCCCAATCCCAGGCACACTGAGCTGGCCACCGAGATAGGCATGGTGGTGCAGGTCTGTAATCCTGGCATTGGGGAGGCTGAAAACATGCGGATCACTAGGAGTTCAAGCTGCATAGTGAGACCTTGTACCAAATATGTAGAAAAATAAATAAATAAGCCACTATCACAAAAAGACAAATCAAGTATACAAAAATTGAACAATGAAATAGTGCAATTGAACCAAACTTCTGAAGAAAAGGACCTAGTAGATGACTCCAGAGTGTTTCATCCAACATCAGAATATATATTCTCAGCTGCACACAGGATGTTCTCCAAAATAGGAAACATTCAACCCCACAGAACATGCTTAACTAAATGCAAAATAATAGAAATCATCCCATATTATCAGACCATAGTGCAATGACATTGGAAATCACTGACAAAAGAAACAACAGGAAATTCATAAACACATGTTAATTAAATAGTGCCCTTTTAATAGTCCAATGGGTCACAGAAGAAATTAAAGAAGTTCGACACTTTCTACAGTTAAATGATAACAACAATACAATATACCAGAACTTATGTGACACAATGAAAGTAGTCCTAAGAGAAATTTACAGCAGTGAATACCAGTATCAGGAAAATAGAGCAAAGACAAATAGACACAACTTAATCTTGAACCTCAAATTTCTATAAACCAAGAGCAGATTAAGCCAAAAGCTCGTAAGAGAGATCACTAAATATAATGTACCATATTAACAGAGCCAAGGGCAAAAATGATATGGTCATCTGAATTGATGCAGAAAAAACTCTTGTGACAGAGTCCAGGACCCATTTATGATAAAAGCTCTACAGAAAATCTCAATAGATGGTCTACATCTCATTCTAATAAAAGCCATCTATGGCAAACCAACAGGCAGAATCATACTAAGTAGACAAAAACTAAAACTTTTCACTTAAAAATATGGACTAAGAACTGAAGACATGGAGCTTGTGCTTAAGCCAGTCCAAACTTTCAAGAAATTAGAAGGACCCTGAGCAGCCTGCCTGAACTCTGCAGAGCTGTAATCTGTGGGCAGAAAGCACACAGGCATGTGCAGCTTTTCTGGCACATGGTCCATCCGTTAAGACCTTAAAAGGACTCTAGATGGCCTGCAGGACTCCAGGAGTTGCACCACTTGGCCCCAGCACACAGTGTGGAGCTTGTGCTGGCATGGCTCCAACGTTTTAAGAACTCAGGAAGATTTTACATCACCTAAGGGATCCTGGTAAATCCAGCCAACACCTATCACCTACACTGAAGCTTTGTTGATTATCAGCCAGTCACCCCTACTAGTAGCAAGAGCCTTAGTAAGTCCCACACTGCTCCCCACTGTACTGGAAATTTTACTGATATACATCTCGCCACTCTCTCAACACTGCTAAGTTTGGATATTATTGGGAGCTTCAAAAATGATAAAACACAGGAACAAAAGGCAATCTCAATCCTCCAGCCCACCCAGAACAAAACCAGAAGGCAAAGACATACAGGAATGTGGAAATCACATACATGAAATTTCTCAAATCATAGCAAATGAAGTAAACATACAAGTCCATTGGTCTATAGAAGAAATAAGATGAAAAATAATCTCTCAGGTCCAAAAAGAAAGGAAAACAATCATAGACGAATTGCTCAGCACAGCGAAAGATGAAGATAAAAAAGAGGAGAATAGAAAAATGATGAAAACATTG
This sequence comes from Octodon degus, assembly GCF_000260255.1. Classification (NCBI taxonomy): domain Eukaryota; kingdom Metazoa; phylum Chordata; class Mammalia; order Rodentia; family Octodontidae; genus Octodon; species Octodon degus. The sequence continues at coordinate 17,072,909 of NW_004524610.1, forward strand.
AGTGATCAATACAAGAAAGAATTAGAATGCAAGAAATTCAAACAGATATCCAAGAAATTAAGAACTTCATTGAAAGCTGGCAAAACTGCTTGAGTAAAACTGACAAGAAACGTTCACACCTCAAAGACAGTGTTGCAGCTAATGAGTGTGAAATAAAAGATCTCTTAAAACTAGATGGAACCAGGAAATAACAATTTGGCAGCTAAAAGATGATGCAAAGAAAAATAATATAAGACTAACAGTCATCAATGAAGCAGCAAGAGACAGCACAAATGACATTAAAAATCTCCTCCTTAAAAGTACTAGCAGAAAACTTTCCAAACATGAAAAAAAACCTGAAATACAGTAATGAGGCATGTAGATTTCCATTAAACCACAATTAAAGTAAATCTACACCTACACACATAATAGTCAAGATCTCAGAAATTAAGTAAAAGAACACAATATTTAAAGCTGCTAGAAGGAAGAAACAGATCACCTATGATGGAAAGCCTATCAGAATGACAACAGATTTCTCAACACAAACCATCAAATGAAGAGGAGCCTGAAGTAAAGTATTTCCTATTCTGAAAGAAAATAACCTCCAACCCAGAATGATGTACTCTGCAAAACTATCTATCAAATTCAATGGTAAGATAAGATACTTTCAGGACAAAGAATAACTGAAGAAATTCGTGACAGCCAAATCAATCCTAGAACGAATGCTGACTAAAAAGAGAAACAACCTCAACTTCAAGGTGAAGAGAAAAGAATCACCAAACAAAGTAATGAAAAAGAGGGAAAATACTGAACCCACAGCAGGAAAATAACATGACAAACATAAGCTAATACTTGTCAGTTATAACCAGCAATGTAAATGATATCCATTCACTAATAAAAAGAAATAGATTAGCAGAATTGATTAAGAAACAAAATCCAACACAGTGTTCCATTAAAAAAATAAAAAATAAATAAATAAATAAATAAAAAACACACACACACACACACACACACACATTTAACTCAAAAAGAAATTCACAGGTCAAAAGTCAAAGGATGGAAAACAATTCTCCATGCCAAAGGAAACCAGGAAAAAAGTAGGGGTAGATATTCTGGTTGCTGACAATATCAACTTCAAACTAAAAATCATTCAAAGAGATAAAGAAGGTCACTATATACCTGTTAAAGGAAAACTACAAGAGGACGAGATAAAAATTGTAAATATGTATGCACCCAATGAGGAGATAAGTAATAATTACATTATGCACTCACCTACACGAGACAAATTTTAAGACATGGAAAATCAAATAGGAAATAAAACGATTGTAAAGGGGGACTTTAGCAGGCCACTGTCAAAGAGAAAGATCAACTAGACAAAAAATCAGAAAAGAAGTAACAGAATTCAATCAAATTTGTGGAGAAATTGACTTGATAAACCTTTACAGAGTGTTTCATCTAGCAACAACAGAACACACATTCTTCTAGGCTGCACATGGGACGTTCTCCAAAACAGATCATAGAGTAACACACAGAGTAAATGCAAAGGAATTGAAATTATCCCATGTATACTACCAGACCAGTGAAATGAAACTGGAAATTATTCACAGAAGAAACTACAAAATGCCATAAACACATGCAAATTAAATAACAATGTGCCAAACAACCAGTAGGTCACGGATGAAATTAAATAAGAAACATAAAAATAATTACAATCAAACAAAAATGCAGATACAACTTACCAAAACCTGTGGGATACAATGAAAGCTGTCTAAAGAGGAAAATTTATACCCCTAAATTCACACATCAGGAAAAAAGAACAGGCCCAAGCAAATGATCTTATGCTATAGCTCAAGCCCCTAGAAAAAGAAGAGCAAGTAAAGCCCAAAGACAAAAGAAGGCACAGAACTACAGAGTAGAACAGAAATTAAGGCAAATGAGACAACAAAAATGATACAAACAATAAATGAATCAAAGAGTTGCTTCTTTGAAAGAATAAATGAAATGGATAAGCCACTAGCCAACCTCATTAAAAAAAAGGAAACACACATTCATACAATAAGAAAAGCGTGAAATAACTACAGACATTAGACAAATTCAGAAGATCATAAATAACTATGTCCAAGATCTTTACTCTCACAGGATGTAAAACACTAAGGAAATGTAAAGTTTCCTAAGAACATATGAAATGCAAAAGCTGAGTCAACAATACATGTAAATTATGAATAACCCAATAATATGAAATGAAATTGAAAATGTAATAAAATGCCCACAACAAAGAAAAGTCCAGGTCGTGATGGATTCATAGTTGAATTCTACAAGAAATTTAGAGAAGATTTAATACCAATTCTTTCCAATCTCATCAATGAAGTCAAAAGCGAAACAACTATTCCAAACCCATTACCTGCTTTCAAAAGAGGAAAAAATCCAACTAAAAAAGAAAACTACAGGCCAGTCTCTCTAAGGAATATAGATGTGAACATCCTCAAAAAAATACTAGCAGACAGAATACAGCAAAATATCAAGAAGATTATATATCATGAACAAGTGATATATGAAGGTTCAATGTAACTCAAATCCATAAATAAAACACTCTTCATCAGTAGAAACCCCCCTGAAGAATCACATGATCATTTCACAGACAAACAAAAGTTTTTGACAAAGTCCAGAACTAATTTATGAAAAAAATCCTGAAGAGAATCAGAATATATGGTCTGTACCTTAACCTGATAAAAGTCATCTATGAGAAATCAACAGGCAAAACAACAGTAAACAGTTAAAAACTGAAGACCATCACTTTAAAATCAGGAACAACACAAGAATGTCTACTGTCTCTACTCCTACTGAAAACAGTTCTGGACACATTAGCAAGGACAATTACATAAGAGAGAGAAGAGGGATAAGGATCGGAAAAGAAGAAGTGAAATTATCATTATTTGCAGATAATATGATACCCTAAATAGATGAGCCCAATAACGACCAAGAGTCTCATCTATCTAATCACTAAATTCAGTAAGGAAGCAGAATACAAAGTCAACACCAAAAAATAAGTAGCATTTTTATACAAAAAGAAGGCACTGAGAGAGAAATTAAGGAAACCATAACTTTAACAATTACACCCAACAGAAAAATAAAACACTTGGGAATTAATCTCGCAAAGGACAAAAAAGATTTATACAAAGAAAATTACAGAACCAGTCCTACCCCAGGGCCAATGAGTGTGTGGGAGAGCTTTTCGTTACCCTGCGCATTCAGGACCTACTATTGGTCCCAGCCCAGGGGCAGCATGGGTGAGACCCTATTCCACACCCTTGGGATGCCCACCACCACTCCGCAACACCTGCCCCACCCCGCCCGCCGAGAAGGAATTTCTGCCACGTTCCAGGAATCCCCAGACCCACTCCTAACCCAGGCCCGGTGAGTGTGTGGGAGAGCTGCCTCTCCCCTCTACTCCACCTTGTACTCTCCAGGCTCAGCACAGGCCTGGCATACAGGCCTGGGGTGAAACCCTACACCTGCAATCCATGCAGTGTGTGGAGGAT
>NW_004524610.1:17077484-17078469 GCF_000260255.1 Octodon degus
GTAATAGCAGAAAACTTCCCAAATATGAGGAAACAATCTGACATTCAGGTAACTGAAGCATACTGAATGCAAAGTAACCTCAACCCAATGAAAAAAAAAAACCGACACATATAATAATCAAGATTCCAGAAATTCAGCACAAGAATAATCTACTGAAAGCTGCTAGAGAAAATAAACATATCACATTCAAAGGAAAACCCATCAGAATTACGGCTGGCTTCTCTTCACAAACCATGAAGACAAAAAGAGCATGGGGCAGAGTACTTCAAGTTCTCTATGAAAACAAATTCCAGACCAGACTATTATACCCTGCAAAACTCTCTTTCAAGTTTGATAGAGAAGTAAAATACTTTCATGACAAAGAACAGCTAAAGAATTTTGTGATGACAAAGCTAAAGCTACAAAGGAAACTAAAAGATGTTCTAGAGAGAGACCAAAATGATCAGAACTCCACGAATGAGATCAGAAGCAATAACTAAATAGGGCAAGCAATTAAACACAGGAGGAAAGGAGGAAAGGACAACAGGTAAATAACATGGCAACCGTAAGTCAATACATCTCAATTCTAACCATCAATGTAAATGGACTCAACTCACCAATTAAGAAAAATAGACTGGCACAGTGGATTAGGAAACAAAATCCAACAATATGATGTATACAAGAAACACATTAAATTCATAAAGACATTCATAGGCTGAAAGTCAAAGTATGGAACACAATACTACATGCCCCAGCAATGCAGAAAAAAGCAGGGGTAGCAATCCTATTCGGAGACAGTCTCAACTTCAAACCAAAAATAAACAAGCAAAATAAAGAAGGCCATTATATGCTGGTTAGGAGAAAAATTGAAGAGGAAGACGTAACAGGAGACCTTAACACCCCCTTATCTCCAAAAGATAGGTCAACCAGACAAAAACTTAGCAAAGAAATATCAGAACTGAACCAGAGCTTGAAACAAATGGACTTGGTGGACATATACAGAGTG
>NW_004524610.1:17082049-17094114 GCF_000260255.1 Octodon degus
AGTTACATTCTCTTAATGAATAGAGGGATTTGTTCTAAAGGTGTTTGTAAATAGAATATCATGTCCATATCTTGTACAGCAATTAACCAGTAGGAAAAACGTATGCAATGTGTTAATTATATGATAAGGTCCTACCAATTTGCTTTGAAAGTCTCTCATTCCTATTTGTTTCTCAAGAAAATTATGGGAAAATATAAAAGCCAAATGCGTTGCAAAGCAACTTGCCCTTTGATGTGCTGGAGGTACACTGGCCACAGTGTATCTGATAAACTTCCCAGCGTCCTTCATGGATCCAGAATTGGACCAGGTGGCACCTATGTGTACTCTGGCTGCCAAGGGCCCTGGAATGAACACTGGGCAAGACAAACACCCACAGGCAACCGCTCGCTGGAAGAAATGGATCCTGTCCCTCAAGCAAGTTGCTCATTTATCAAAATCAAGAAGAAAGTTTTGAACTAACAGTGTTTAGACAAGATACCATGTCTGCATCTTATACTATGAATAACTACTACAAAGACAACAATATGCAATGTTTTAATTATTATACCTGTCCTACTAACCTGTTTTGAAACTATCTCATTCCTACTTCTTTCTCAATAAAAATATTTTTAAAAAAAAAGAGAAGAAAATTACATACTCTGAGAAAAGAGAATAAAGAGGATGTGAGAAAATGAAAATATCCCATGCTCCTAGATGGGAAGAAACAACACTGTGAAAATGCCCATACTCTGAAAATTGTTATAGAGATTTAATGTAATCCTGATTAAAATACCATTAGTATACCTCACAGAGCAAGAGAAACCTCTCCTCAACTGCATTTGGAACCAGAAGAGACCCAAACTATCAAAAGTAGTCACAATAAAAAAGAAAAGACAGGAGGTATCACAATCCCTGTCCTGAAATTATACTAGAAAGCTACTGTGACAAAATCAGCATGCTACTGGCATAGAGACATAGTCAAGGATGAATGGAACAGAAGACACAGACACAACTACAAACAAACTCAGCCACCTGATCTTTGATAAAGGGACCAAACATATTCACTACAAGATAGCCTCTTTAATAAATGGTGTGGCAAAAACTGGGTTTCCATATGTCAAAGGCTAAAATTAGACTCATGCCTATCACCATGCACAAAACTACAGTGAACATAGATCAAAGATTTAAACATTAAGACAGAAAAACTAAACTCCTGGAGGAAAATGTAGGTAGAAATCTTAAAGACATGGCCTGGTACAGAGTTCATAAACAAAAAACAAACTCTACATGAAATACTTCAAAGAGGAGCCAGGGAGATGGCTCAGTAGAGCAAGTGCTTCCCTGTTAAAGGCAAGGGTCTGAGTTCAATCTCCAGTTCCACCAGAAACAAAAACACAAACAAACAAACATAAAAAGAAATACTTCGGGAGATGGCTCAGTGGAATAAGTGCTTCCCTGGCAAGCACAAGGGCCTGAGTTCAATACCCGGTTCCACCAAAAAAAAAAAAAGAAAGAAAGAAAGAAACAAAGAAAGAAATACTTCAAAGAATCAACAACAGGGATCTCATCTTTTTGAAAAGGTTCTCCACTTCAAAGGAAATCTCCAACAGAATAAAAAGAAAGCCCATAAAGTGGGAAAAAATTATAGCTGACTGTCCCTCCGACAAAGGTCTTCTATCTAGAACATACAAAGAAATTTTAAAAACCAGGACACCAAATTCAAAGACTCAATCCAAAAATGGCATCTGTAATGAATATAAATTTCTCAGAGGAAGAAATACAAATGGCAAGTAAATATATGAAAAATTGTTCAACATCATTGGTCATTCAAGAAATGCAAATTAAAACAACACTGAGATTGTATCTCAACCCAGAAAGAATGGCTAACAAGAAGTCAGACAATAACAAATGCTGGAGGGGATGTATAAAAAAAGGAACCCTTTTCCACTGTTGGTGGGAGTACACACTGGTACAACCACTATAGAAATAAGTTCAAAGATTCGTAAAAAGCTAGAATTGGTCATCCCATTCAAGTCAGACATTTTTCTCCTCCATATCTTTTCTGGAAAACTGAAAATATCATACCCCTGCAATATATGTGCACCCACGTTGATAGCAGCACAATTTTTCATACTTAAATCTTGGAAACCACCCAGATGTCCATAAACTGAAGAACGGATAAAGAAGGTGTGGTATTTTTACACAACGGAGAATTACGCAGCTATAAAACAATAAATTCAAATCTTTTGTCAGTAAATGGATGCAACTAGAAACTATACTTTTAAGTGAAGTAAGTCAGACCTGCATGTGCAAACATCATATGGTTTCCTTAGTGAGAGAACCTGAAAGACAAAATGGAATCTGAAGGGTACAACAGATACTAGGAAAAGGGAATGAATTCATTCAAAAGGAAAGACTTACTGAGTTAAGAAGGAAAGGAGAGGCAGTGGGGGAAAGAGATTATATCTATGTATATAAACAGGATGGTTTGGACAACTATACTGTGGATTTCTGCTGGTCTATGGAAAGAGGCAGATAATGCTTAATTTCACTTGTCTTCTTTTTTCAGCTGTTGGTACATTTTCTCCTGTTAATTTCTTTTTTTTTTCCTTTCTTCTTCCCATTTTGCATGCATATATCTGGTAATAAGAATAACTGGGTGAAAGACAACACTCTGCATTGTAACAAATACTGTGAAATTCATATTATTTTGTTAAGTGAAATTCCGTATCACCTGTAGTTTTTTGTTTTAATATTATTTTGTACTCTCTTTAATTTTTTTTCAAAATTTAAAAATTAAAAAGTCCGGTACAAGTTATGTCCACTATCTTCACTCTTACTCAATATGGTCTTGCAAACTTTGCCTAGAGCAATTGTACAAGAGAAAAAAATAATAAAAGGAGTAAAGATATGTAAGGAAACAGTTAAAGTTTTATTATTTTCAGATGACATGACATTCTACAAAGACCCCCAAAAACTCCACCAAAACCTGGCTGAATATAATGGACAAATTCAGCAGCCAAACGATACAAAGTCAACATTCAAATATTATTAGCCTTCCTATACAGGATTAAAAAACTCACTAAGACAGAAATTCGGGAAACAACACCTTTCACAATAGAATCCAAAAAACTAAACACTGAAGAATCAATCTTAACAGATGTAAAAGGCCTCTATAAGAGGAGATTGAAGAGGATATCAGAAAATTGAAATATCCCTTGCTTGTAACTGGGAAGTACCAATACAGTGAAAATGGCTATACTTAAAAACTATTATACAGATTAAATGCAATTCCAATAGCATATCTCACAGAGCTAGAGAAAACAATCCCAAAATTCACTCAAAACCAGAAGAAACCTAGAATAGCAAAGGCAATTCTTGGCAACAAATGCAATGCAGGAGACATCACAATCTCTGACTTGAAATTTTACTATAAAAATAGTATGGTATGGGGCACATGGGGCAGGGGGAGAACAGGTCTAAAGAAGATCGGTGGAACAGACTTCAATTTTTTAAAATTCTAATATTTTTATTTTCCTATATAAACTTCTATTTTTTTTAATTTTATTGAGAAACAAATAAAATGAGACAGTTTCAAAACTGATTAATAGGACAGTTTCAATAATTAATACATGGCATATTGTTGTTTTCATAGTGTTTATTCATAGTACAAGATGCAGACATGGTATCCTGTCCAAACACTGTTAGTACAAATCTTTCTTCTCATTGAATTAGGAGAAAGTAGCTGTATATCTATCTTAACTATTTTGTATATACAGATACAAAATGGTCCTTCCCTTGTATCCCTTTTGTTTAGTTTTGTCAGAGATGGGTATTCCATTGTCATTTAAATATTGTAGGTGCGTGAATTCAGCAAAATAATTCAATATAGTCCAGTAGTCCATAATAGTAGTGGGTTATCCATAGTCACTCACTTCTTGATAAATTTCTTTTTTCTTTTCTTTTTTTTTTTTGTACAGGGGAACAGAGGATCAGACTCAGGACCTTGCGCTTGCCAGGAGGATGTTTATGCTGTTGAGCTACTTCTAGCCCTAAATTTTTATTAATAACATTATTATATTTACTTTTACATATTATATTTACTTTTATATATAAATGAACATGTGCATCCAGTAATAATAAATCAGCCATTTTACTTTTGCCTTTGTAGTTCTTCTACCTCAAATTCTTTTTCCATTTTATAATACACTATCTGCATCCACCTTCCATTCCATATATTGCTCTAATAATAAAAAACTGAAATTCTCCCCACTGGTTCTTGGTCTCTTCCCATTCTCAAAATTGGGTACACTGTTAACACTTCTACAATCAATATAGCATTGCGAGGAAGGCACTCTGATTCCTACCTAGCCCATAAAAATGCAAGGAGCTTTTGTCTTATGCTCTTGTATTGCTCTTGGAACCTAGATGAAATGAAAGCAAAAAGAACAAACCAGCCCACACAGAAAGGCCACATGGAAAAGTCATGTGTAAGTTTTCCAGCTGACTCTAGTTAATTTCCCAGTCAAGAGCCAGCATCATATCACCAGACATTATATTCATAATTCTAGATGATTTCAGATTCTACTCTCAAGTCACCTCCAATGATCAAGTCTCCCAGCTCAAGCCACTAAAAGACAAGAGCTATTAAAAATAAAAAATAAAAAAGCTTATTCTGCACTAAGTTTGGAACCTCAGGAACCATAAGCATAATCAAACTCTTATTTTATGCCATAAAGTTTGGGATGATTTGCTAGGTAACAATAATAACCAGAACAGGTGCTAACACACATGCTTTTATCATCGCCAATTTCAAAGGAATTTTTGAACCTTGTCCATACAGAAAGATACCTGCTGACAACTGTTGGCTACTTGCTTGTATTTTAAATATTCCCTACCAGTTTAAAAAGATTCTCTCATTTTCTAATTTGCTAAGGATTCTTAGGAATGTTTTTATTACAGAGGGGTCTTTGTATTTTTTAAATACATGTTTTTTTCTCATTTAATATTTTAATATAATTTATAATTAGGGATAATCAACAGTAATTGTAACCAATTTTTCTATATGTAGGATAAACTAACTTGTTAAAGATTTTTTTTCTTTTAAACATTGACCTTAACTTACTATTCTCTTCATTAAGATTTCCAGATCTATATTTTAGAATGAAATACATCCTCAGTTTCCATTTCTTACAAAATCTTCATTACCTGGTTAGGATATCAGTACTATGCTGGGTTTTCAGAACCAGCTGGGGAATCATTCCTGTTTTTCTATTAATTAATATATTGCATCAAATTGGAATAATCTCCTCCTCAAACTGGTAGAAACTTGCTTAGCAAACCATCAGAGCTTACTGCTTTCTTTGTATGAAGATTCAATTTCTCATAATCACAGGATGATTCAGATTTAATTTTTTCCTCAGTTTTGGAAGCAATGTTTTTCTAGAATTTTTTTTAAATGCCTAGCATAATTTTTAGCTGCATTCTCACTGCCTTTCTTAATTTCAGAAAATTTATCTATGCTTATATCTTTTTCATCCTATGTATTTTGAATTTTCTTTGCTCATGCACTGTTTCATTTAAATCTCTTATATTTCTGTTTTTCTTATTTATTTATTTATTTATTTACTGACAGAACTGGGGATTGAACTCAGGCCCTTGTGTTAGTCAGGCAAGCACTTATTCTACTGAGCTATCTCCCCGGCCCCTTCTGCTTTTTCTTGATCTATCAATATCATAAGAAATAAACTGAAAGTCCCACTGCAATAGTAGAAGTATGAATTTCTACACAAAATTCTCTGTATCTTGGAAGGGTTAATTGTAAGTTTTTTATTGGAAATCAAATATACAAATTAGAATAGAAGTGAAATAAACAGTAACTTAGTCAGATTTCTTTAAATGGCTAAAGAAAGCTTAAAAATGCAAGTAACAAGAAAAATACAAAATTGTGGTGCAAGACTGGCAATACAAAAAATGGTGTATTAATATCTCAATAATAGACCTGCTTTGCAAGAGTGTAGATTTTAAATTCATACTGCTGACTGAGCAATTCTGCAGTTACAACTACTGCTCATTTCTGAAGAAAACTACACATGAAAGAGGCAAAAACCAAATGTTTCCTTGTTCAACTAAAGTGTTCTACAGAAAGGCTTAGACATTATAGTGCTATCTTGGTTCACAAACTTAATTTGGTCTACAGTTTTGAAAAGCGACCATATTTGTGTTTGTGTAGGGAAAATGGTTACTGTCTTATTTATCACCTGGTATATAGTTTGCAAACAAAATCAAAATTCTGCCAAATGTTTCTGTGAACCAAACTGTTTGCAAACTAAAGCATTTGTGAACCGAGATATCACAGTATATCCCAAGTAAGCCACATGTGATGTCACTCAATCAATTCTCAACCATAAGTTATCAGGACAATGACAGTAAAATAAAGGAAGAAAGCAGAAGTAAAATCTTATTTACTATATAAGCATTTCAAAATTACTTATTTATTTATTATGTATTTGGTACAGGGTCTCACTATGCAGCAAGGACTCATAGTGATCCTGCTGTTTTCAGCTTCCCCAGCACTGGGATTACAGGTGTGCACCACCACGCCAGGACTCAGTGGCCTGCTTAGTGTGCCTGGGGATGTGGCCGGAGTGGCAGGCAGTACCAGGGATCAAACCTAGGTCCCTGTACTTGCTAAGCAGGCGCTTAGTCCACTGAGCCATTTCATCAGCTCATCATATTTTTAAAACCAACAACATAGAAAACTTTACAGATAAACTGTAAACAAAAAGCAAGTCATTCTGTTCAAAAAATAACATATCTATATAATTCCTTGACTTTCCTACTATAATTTTACAAATTTTTCACAATCAAATTGACTTTCACCATCAATATCTGTGTCCCTGATCAGATAACTTCATTTACTTCTCTACATGGTTTGTCGCTCAATGGTCTCTTTAAAAACGTGTTTTGATTTATACTGCATTTTTTTAATTGTTCAAAAATTTATCACATGGGTCTGGCCAGATAGGTCAGTAGATTAAAGCACCTGCTTAGGCAGACACAGGGGCCGGAGTTCGATCCCCAGCATGCTCTGCCAGTCCCACCCCCAGGACACACTGAGACAGTGATTGAGACAGGGCCTAGTGGCATGCACCCATAATCCCAGCACTTGAGAAGCTGAAAACAGGAGGATCACTATGAGTCTGATCTAAATAGTGAGACCTGTAGACCCTGCACTTAATACAAAATAAAATAAAATTAAAATTTATCACCTATCTCCCTTAGTCTCATGATATGATTATTTGGTATATTTTAGATACATTAACATCAATAACCTGACTGAAAAAGAGGTATGCCTATTTCAGGATATAAATATAATTCAATTCAGGTTTCTGCAAGTCATCATTGACAAAAATTATTAGACCAACAAAAAAATTGTTGAGACAAAGAATCAAGAAAACTAGATCAAAAGATAACACAAATGATACCGTAAGAAGGCAAAGACATTTTTAAAATGTGATCAATGTGAAACCATAATGGAAAATAGAAAATAACAATGAGTAGGTATCAACAGAAAAAAAATGTTATTAAAAGTAAAAATTGGAGAGCCTACCAGATAGCTCAGTGGACTAAAACATCTGCTTAAGCAGATACAGGGAGCAGGGTTCAATCCCTAGCATGGCGGGCAAGCCCTGCCCCTGGGGCAAACCCTGACACCTTCAGTGAATGAGACTGGGCATGGTGGCGCACACCTGTAATCCTAGCACCTGGGAGACTGAAAATAGTAGGATCACTACAAGTCCCATCTGTGTAGTGGGACCCTGTAGACCCTACACTAACTATATTTTCTTAAAAAGTGAAATTGGAAATATGGGTAATGAGAAACACAGTAGTCTAATAATTCCTTTTATAGGCTTATCAGTAAAAGTTACAGAACAAAGGGAAAAAATACCTATATCTTCAAATAGGTTAAAAGAAATTATCCAAATTGAAATAAATACAAACACACAATGACATAAATGGGCAGGGAGTGTGGGGATCATTTATGCTCTGTAGAACACCATAAAGGGTTGCTCTTCTGTCATGGATGTAATCAAACTTTTAAAAGAGATGACAGAAAATTGCACAAAGAAATAAGTGAAGAACTGACGTCTGAAAATTTTTCAAATTCATTTAAAGAAAATAAACCACAAATTAGACAAACAAAACACAGCAATATAACTATTGTTTTCATAAAACATAATGTGAAATAAAATACAATCACCCCAAAAAAAAGTGAATGTGATGTGCAAAGCTCTCAAGAACAAAAGATAATTTCTCTCTTCTAAGATATGTAATACACATCTTATTCATTACTTTTTTCAAACTGAAGGAGTGCACAAACATTTTAACTAATGCATAATTGAATAAAGTACAATAGCTAAGCTATTAGAAAACTGACTAAATTTATATCATTACTATGATTTAAACAGTATATTTTGCTAATTAGTCCAGAGACTTACTCCAGCTTTTTCTCTGGTTAAGAAATATGACACATGAAACCATAACTTCTCATTAATAAAACAGGAATAAATTATAATTTTGAGAATTAGATATACATAAAACTGATGACAAATATAAACATTTTATAAATACCTAAGGCATAATGAAAAATTTATTTTATTACAGAATTTATGGAGCTGCAAACCTATGTTAAAATTTTAATGAGCTTTTCTTCCAAATTTTACTTTGCAAATATGTGAGGCACATATTTCCAGATTTCATTAATATACAAATATTTTACCATAATCATATCATACTACTGTCATTTTTTCCTATTCCCATATAGGACTCAATCACAAAAAAAAATTAAATTATACATGCCATTTTAAATTCATTTTTTAACCCTCACCAGAAATTGGCTGAGCCATAGCCACTTTCACTCACCATCCTAGAAGCTAGGTGCAAAGAGAACAGCTACAGGGACTTAGAGAGCCTTGCCATGCTCCCACTCACCCTGCCCTGAGCTCAGCTGAGCTGCAGCTACTTTTCCCACATTGAATAAGGCAAGAAGTCCCAGGACAGCAAGGGGTCTGGGTGTGCCCTGCGCCAAACCCCCTCACTTTTGCCAGAGTTCAGCTGAACTGAAGTGCTCCTACCACCAATGCAGAAGTCAGCTGGTACCAAGAAAGCCACAAGGACCTGGTGAACCCTGCTCCACTCTCTCTTGCCAACATCACTGGAGCTTGGAAGCTATGACCACCATTCCCAGGACTGTCATCACCTTAGCTGTGCTGAGCAGCTGCTGCCTGTCCCACCAGAAGCAAGAAACCTGATAAGGCCTACCCTGCACCCTCCATCACTACCATTAAGAGAGCCTTGTGGAGCTTCAGCCTGCCCTAATCACCAATGGATAGCTTCTTGAGTTGTGGCTTCCCCTTCAACCCATCCAAAGATGGAATCCACACTGAACCCCACATAAGGGGAGCTTTGGTGAACCTACCCTGCCCTTACACTCTGATGGGAGCCTTCATCCACTCTGCTCCCTGCCCCCTTATCAATGCTGCACAATCAGGATGAAAACTGGGAACTGAAAAAAAAAAAAAAAAAAGTCAAACTGAAGGAGAAAAAGACAATCTCAGATTTCTAGTCCACCAAAAACAAGACAAGGAGACAAAGTCATAGATAAACAGGGATGTCACACACTTAAAATTAATGAAGTAATAGCAATTGCAGTAAAGAATTCCATCAGGGAATGGAGGAAATCAGATCAGAAATAATCTCATAGATTAAAAAACAGTGACAACAATCATGAAAGAACTGCTCAGCTGGGAAGATAGCTCAGCAGTCTTAAACACCATCCTGGAAAGCCCAAGGATGTGGTTTCAATCCCCAGTACTGCATGCTATGCCAGAGCTAGCCACTGAAGACAGGTGTAGAGGTGCATGACTGTAATTCCCAGCACTGGGGAGGCTGAAATAGCAGGATCATTATGAATCTAAGCTGTGTAGTGTGACTCTGTAACAAAAACATAATAAAAAAAAATACTCAGCACAAGAAAACATGGACAAAAACAATAGAGCGGAATAGGAAAATGATGGAAATAGTAAATGAACAATACAGGAAAGAACCAGAATGCATGAAACAATCAAATAGAAATCCAGGTTATTAAGAATTCCTTTGAAAATTGGAAAAACTACTTGAAAGGAAAAAAAAAATTCAGACATTGAAGCTAGCATGGCAGCTAGTGAACAGGAAAGGAAAGATCTCCTAAAGATAAGAAACCAGGAAATAATGATGCAACAGCTGCAAGATGAGATAAAGAAAAATAACAGAAGACTAATAGGCATCAATGAAACAGTTGGAATCAATACAAATGACATAAAAAGACTGTTTGCAGAAGTAGAAGCAGAAAATAAACCAAGCATGGAAAAAGGTTCTAACATACTCCTGAGTGAGGCATATAGAACTCCAGTTAGCCATAATAAAAATAAATCTATGCCTGGACACATAATAATCAAGATTCAGAAATTCAGCAAATGTACAGAATATTAAAAGCTTTACAGAAGCTTACAGAAAAGGAACAGATCATCTATAATGGAAAGCCCATCCGAATCATGGCAGATTTCTCAAGACATATCATCAAATGAAGAACTTGGAGTGAAATATTTCAAGTCCTGGGAGAAAACAACTTCCAACCTAAGCTGATGTAGCCTGAAAAATTATCAAATTCAATTGATTTTTTGTTTTGTTTTTTGGCGGAACAAAGCCTTTCTTTTTTTTTTTTTTTTTTTGTGGAGCCAGGGATTGAACTCATGCCCTTGTGCTTGCTAGGCAATCATTTATTCTACTGAGCCATCTCCCCAGCCCCTCAAATTCAATTGAGAGTTAAGATACTTCCATGAAAAAGAACAACTGGAGGTCATGACCACAAGCCAACCCTACAAGGAGTATTGACAGATGTTTTAGAAAGAGACAACATGATCACAACTTCAAGAATAACAGAAAAGAACCATCAAGTAGAGCAAGCACTTAAGCAGAGGTGAAAAGTGGGGATCAACAAAAGGAAAATAACATGACAAAGCCAAGCCAACACAGACCAGTTATAACCATTAATGTAAATGACTTCTATTCACCAATAAAAAGCAGAGGAGACAGTGAATCAAGAAACAAAAATCAAACAATATGTTGTATAGAAGAAACATTTAATTTGAAAAGAAATTCAGAGACTAAAAGTCAAAGAACATAAAACAATTCTCCATTGGATATTGTGTGAATATCTAGTTATTAAAGTCTGATAGACCATATCCTTCTGTTTATAGAAAGATTTTAAATTCATACCCCAGAAAAGAGAAGGGGTAGCTATTCTGGTTGCTGACAATGTCAGCTTCAAACCAAAAATGATTTTAAGTGATAAAGAAAGTGCCCACATATTTGTTAGGGGAAAACTGCAAGAGGAAGAGATATTAATTATAAATATAGATGCACCCAATGTAGGAGCACACACTATATAAGACAACTTTTAACAGACATGAAAAATCAAATGAGCAATTACACAATTGTACTGGAGGCACTGATCATGCCATTTACAGAAAGAGATAGATCAGCTAAGCAAAAAAATCAGCAAAGACATAAGAGCATTAAACCAAACTTGAGAAGAAATGCACTTAGTAGCTCTTTGCAGTGTTCCAGCCAACGTCATCAGAATATACATTCTTCTCAGCTGCATGAGAGACATTCTCCAAAACAGACCATATACTAACACACAGAGCATGCTTAAATAAATGCAAAAGAATTGAAATTATCTCATATATATTATTACACCATGGTGCAATGAAACTAGAAATTAGAGAAAAGAAACAGCAAAAACTCCATAAACAGAGGGCCGGTGAGAGAGCTCAGTGGACTAAGCACCAGTTTAGACAATGGCAGGGACCAGGGTTTCATCCCAGGCACTACATGCCACGCTGGCCCTGTCCCCAGGTGCACTGAGCTGGCCACTGAGACCAGCATAGTGGCACATGCCTGAAATCTCAGTACTAGGGAGGATCACTATGAGTCCGAGCTGTGTAGTGAGACCCTGTACCAAATAGAATATATATATATAT